>NW_006239030.1:165370-169591 GCF_000226075.1 Solanum tuberosum | reverse complement strand
TAACAAATTTTTTTAGAAGCATTGATCAATTTAGTGGTTTGGAAATGGGGCGAGACAGATTGCAGAGGTTGGGAAACAGTAAAGGGATTTTTAAAGTAGGTGCAGTGCACAGGCGGTCTGGAAATGGGGCGAGACAGATTGCAGTGGTTGGGAAACAATAAAGGGATTTTTAAAGTAGGTGCAGTGTACAAGAAGTTGAATCATTCAAATCTGCAGCTACTCAAGTGGCCCTGGAAACATATATGGAAAGCCAAGATCCCCTACAAGGTGTCTTGCTTTGTGTGGTTATTGGCTAAAGAAGCAGTATTGACACAGGAGAATTTAATGAAGAGGGGAATTACACAGAAACAGTCAATCATTTGTTTATCCAATGCGAAGTCACTGGCCAGTTGTGGAATCTGTTCCTGAGACGTAAAAGCATCTCCTGGTGCATGCCTGGGAGAATTTCAGAGGCTCTATTTAGCTGGGAAGAAGCAGGGACACAAGCAAAAAACAGAAGTAACTGGAGAATTGTCCCTGCCATTATTCGGTGGACAATATGGAAAGAGAGGAACCTTAGAGTTTTTGAGAATAGGGAGAGTAGTATGCAACAAGTTAAACTGAATTGCATTTCGACTCTGTGTTTTTTGGTGTAATCAAATTTACTCTAATGATACCGTCTCTATCATTGATGTCTTAAGACTCATTATAGGGATAGGTCAGTATTATTAGAGTTACTTATGTAAATACGGGTTTCAGTACAACCTATGTACTGTTCTGCAGAAATAGAAACAATTACCATTTTCAAAAAAAAAAAACAAGAGAACAAGCTGAAGAAAATACTGGACTTTATGTATGTGTACCAACACAACTAGGCCTTAATCCTAACTATTAGGGGTCGTTTGGTTGGAAACAAGTTATCTTGGTTAGCTATCCTCTATCCTGGGATAACTTATCCCACCATGTATATGGGATAACTTATCCCATCACTATGATATAAATGGTGGGATAAGTTATCCCAAACATGGCAACCAAACAACATAAAATATTTTTATCCCATCACTATTATTTTTAATCCCTCACACCAAACAAGCCCTTAGTATCACCTACAAGAACCATTTGCTGCTATGCTGTTCTTTTCTTCAAAAAGTTCACATGGATTCAAGATATTTACGTCTTTTAAGACAATTTCCCATCATGTTATCTCACGTCCTCGTCCCCTTTTAACATATTTAACCATTACAGTGTCGCAACTAAGGGCAAGGACAAGTGCTTTTGGCGCTTTAGGACATGGATATGTAATATTCACGAAGCTAGCTTACCCCTAGGCTACAAGCTTGAATGCTATACATCTCAAACAAACTTCTTGTATTTTAATCCCAACAATTAGTTCTGGTATCTTCTGTTGGATGAGATTGTTTCTAATTTTGTCTACTTTCGTCGATTGTACCTCCATCACAACCTCCGCATACATACCACAATCAACAAATTTTAAATAGTGAATCATTATCCATAAATAACCGTAATTTTGAACTTCTCCATTTATGGGATCACATTGGATATGTTGTTGTTGTTGTGTAACCGTAACTTTGAACTCCGTGATCAGAGGGGTTCTCACTTGCAAAAGAACTATAAGGAACCTTGAGATGAAATAAGCTTTGAGATAGTTATTTACTAATACCCACCGCTCACGTAAACATTAAATCTCAACTTCGTCCATTAAATGAACCCATGAAGAAAAATTGAACTTTCCCCACCAAATGTGATAGAAAATCGTGGAAATAACAAAGCATGTGTAGCTTATCATTGTGGACAGGACATCATATAAGTGCCTCAGCAACAAATATTAGTGAATAACTATCTCAAAGCATGTGTAGATTATCTATTAGTTGCATCCCAAACAAATATAAAGAACTTAAGCAACATCTAACCATTTCAAGCTTCTCAAGAAACTCGGTCTCGTCCTCATCTAAGGCTTTGGGTGGTTCTGCAACAACATTAAGGAGACCAATTGTAAGCAAATAGAGTAAGTAGAAAAATGAATAATCATAAGCCATTCACACAAGAAACCAAGAAGAACAAGGGACCTCAATTACTCACGGTGTTTAAAGCGTTCATTAAATTCAGCATCTTTCTTGTCCTTGTTCTCCATCAAGATCTGTGGTTTCAATGAAAATACAACTCAAGCAGGAGAGTTTGAAAAATTCAGTGCACATACATACCAGAGGGCAGAACACATGACCTAGAGCACCTTCGCTTAAAAGATTGAAACTGGAAAGGATAGTAAGTGAAAGGAAAACTAACAACAATAGTGTTGCTATTCAATTAGCTGAGCATGAGATACACCTTCACCTAAAAGTTCAGCAGACTTGGTAGTTTTTACTCAACTCTGTATTTGTGTTTAAAAATCCACTTAATATGCATAAATAATTTATAAATAACCCCATAAGCTGCATTGTCTAGAATACAGAATTCATAAAGTTAAAGTCCTAGCTACACCTTTGGAGATACCAATCACTAAAATATATGCTTTACTACCAAGTTAGGATATTTGCATACAGTATGTAAGTATCCCGATTCCCGCATGATACATGCACTTTGTTGCTAATTTTAGTGTATTCTGAAGAATTTACACAAATTACCCAAGTATCCACACACATTTGACACGGGTAAATGATATAGATGGGAGGCAAATAAAGCAACAAGAAATGACAAGCACAAAGGGAGTTGTTGGACCTCATAAAGTGGGCGATCTCTCTGAGCAGTTCCGTCTTCAACCCGAGCACCCCGAGTTTTCTTGGATTCTGCCAACTACAAACAAACACACGTTTAAGTAAAATAACATTAATCCTTGTGGAGAGAGAGGTATGGGGTTCCGATTTTACCTGTTCTTCGGAGACAAAATTCATCAACCTCACCGGAGGTGGGAAATCTTCGTCCGCCATTGTAGATACACCCACAAGTAGGAGCTCGAGTGCAGAGGTGAAGTTAGTAGCAATATGCTGCTTCACCTTTTCAGGCAACTGTGTTTTTCCCTCTTTCTTTTCCAATTTCAATCCCTAACTCTTGAAGGCTGTTTGGGGAGGAGGGAACCTAAATAAGCCACAAAAATATAAAAGAACCAAAATAAGCCATTACTTTAGGAAGTAACTAAAATAGGCTTAGTGGAAGAAAAAATTTTACTTTATCTAATATTCTAAACGTTTTCCGTTAGTCTCATAACGTGTATATTTTAATATATAACGGAACTATTTCCTACACTTTATAAAATGGAACTATTTCTTACACTTTATAAAGTGTAAGTTTTTCTTACACTTTGTAAAGTGGAACTTTTTCTTACACTTTATAAAGTGGAAGAAAAAATTTCACTTTACAAACAGGAATGATTCACGTTTTTATCTCTTTATGAAGCTTTTGCAGTGTTTGTCATACAATTATATTGATTTGACATATCATAAAAACGGAAAAAATTATCTCACTATGTATTTTTATTTTCTTATTCTGAAAAATCCTTCAATCTCTATTTAAGGAGGACGTTCAAACATAGTTGATAGCACCTACAACATAAAGTCTTCTATATTTGTTCATTTCAATCTCAAAAAAAAAATGTCTTCTAAACCAAAAGTTAGAGTTTCGATTTATTGGGATGACGAAATTATACATGACGGAAATACCGTTTATTATAATTATACTCCCAAACACAATGCTAAATATTCAATTAATGTCCGATATCATAAATTTCTTTCATCAATTTATAAAAGAATGAGTATAAACAGTACTGTTTATAATTTGATTATAGTCGAAAAATACCCTACTTCATTTTTATCACAAGGACAAGTAAATTTTGGAGAGTGGATTATCTATAATGACAAATTGTTGACCGACTTTTTGAGAGTTCCAAATGACTACATAGATCAAATCAAGTTAACAATACTTGAAATCTATGTTAGGAAGGAGCCTAAGACTAGTCAACAACGTTCTCCTTTATCGGTCAATGCCCATCCACTTTATAAAAAGTGTAATAAAAAGTTCCACTTTATAAAGTGTAAGAAATAGTTCCATTTTATAAAGTGTAGGAAATAGGTCCGTTATCCATTAAAATATACACATAATGAGACTAACGGAAAGCGTTTAGAATATTAGATAAAGTGGAATTTTTTCTTCCACTAAGCCTATTTTAGTTACTTCCTAAAGTAGTGGCTTATTTTGGTCACTTTTATGTTTTTATGGCTTATTTAGGTT
>NW_006239030.1:159376-165361 GCF_000226075.1 Solanum tuberosum | reverse complement strand
TATTATTATTATTATATATTTTGTAGCGGTTTACCTCAGCAAGATAGGAATATTGCTCCAAGTTATGAACTAGATAATTATTTTGGTCAGTCCTCACACTTTGAAATGACGGAAAATGTTGGGACATCCTCAAATTTTCATGTCTCGCCTACTTTTGATGCAGATGATTATCGGTATGTCGAACACTTGATTTTTTATTTAAGTAAGTTAATTGCATGAGATAAATATTTATACTTTTTTTACATATATAGGGAAAATATCACACAAGATTAGCCCATTGATCATGTGAATATCGATGGTCGTGACCTTCCAAATTAGAGCTCACATTCAGCTAGTGATAGTGATTATTTGCCTAATGCCGAGGAATCAGGAGATAATGTTCCATTTGAGGCATCATCTAGTGATGATGATTTTTAATGCCCAATCGGTCGCCAAGACCAATGTCCATGAGTCTGTTTCGTAATCATGAAATTCCTTATCTTGATCATCTCCCAGATGGTCCAAATATCTTTGGCGATACACATGATGAATATTCATCACAACGTACGTGGCGTGAACCGGAAGATTTCATGAATTGTGCTATTTATATTGAAAAGGCATGTTATTCAATTCAAAGAAGCAGTTGCAAAGAGCAGTTAAGCTTCCACATTTTAAAGATAGCGAGGGAGTACTTTGTTATTAAATCGACAAAGAAATCATGGCGACTTATTTGCAGGCGTGTAGAACAAGGATGTCGATTTAGGCTAACTTCTTTTAATGATAAACATACATCAATAAATCTGGAGACGAGAGTGGTGACAAAGTGGTCTGCAAATAGAAAGTTAGATAGTAGAAATTGAAAATTAATTGACAAAAATAAAGAAATCCATCTTTAAAGGGATCCAACAATACATAAATAAATCCAAGCACACCAACTCTATATATTCGTATGCTCCATCCTCTATACAGTCTTGACCTACGTAAGATCTCCTCAACACGTCCATGAGGTCGATGCAAAAGAAATAAATTCCAAGCATCATTCATGCGCACCATCCTCATAAGGCTACTAAATGAGATCTCACCTTTCCATAACAATTCTGATTTATGCTCATGCTGAGAGAGAAGAAGTGTACGATCAATTGGTCCAGGATTCACAACACGCTCCATTATATTCTGTAAGAAAAATTCTATTAATTCATTTAATATAATTATATCTTGACAAAATTAAAACCGTGAACTATCTTCAAACGAATAATTGTATGAGAACTAAAGAATCTCTAACTTCAGCAAGTCAATTAAATGTGTTATTTGTCGAGTCAACCACAAGAAAATAAAACAGAAAAAAAAAAATGATACTGTGAGCACTTTTTTTGATAGAGAATAACTTTTCACAAAAAAAATGATACTGTGAGCACTTTTTTTTTTATAGAGAATAAATTTTCACATCCTTGTCAAGAAATAAGCTAGAATAGTAGTTGTGAAAGATATAGTGTATTAACTACATGCTGCTACTGCTTTTGGCTTGAAATGAGTAATGTTCTAACATCAATTTTGGTGGCTTATGGCTTAAAGTTATTTTGCTTTGAAATTTGACAATTTTATAAGTTTTCATTATGTTCATTACATGTTCTTTCAATTTGAGACTTGATAGTGACGGTAAAGATGACCTCCAAGAATATCATTAACGATGGAATAGATGTGGGATTTTTTACAAAGTCAACTAACACTGATATAAGTTTTACTCACATCTCATAGACTCAAACTATTACTATGCTATTATTTGGGAGGGAATTCAAACAAATTGTACTTTATTTTATATGAGATGACTTTCACCATTATCTTGTATTTGAAGTGATGTCCTGGATGACTCATGAACTAGTGAATGCATATTGCAATTCATCGAACCAACGTAGGCATGATAAATTGATCAATTCATTTAGTGATTTCCTATTTTCAACCTTTGTTTTGTCTCTGTTTTTTGCCATTACTTTGTGATTGGAATTTCTTATTGCACTATCTCTTTAGGTTCCTTTCATTCAGTAATGTGTGTAAGGGACCAAGATGATATCTTCAATCTGTTATTGGTTAGGTCCATTAGTCCTTTAAGTTGTTCTACTCTTTTTTTTTTTTTAATCACCAAACATCCTTTTTGTATTAGGTTCTTCAATCAAATAACATTATATAAGCTAGTTCAGAGGCTTAATAACAAACTTACTAGCATTAAGTTCCAAAATTTGAAGATGACAACTCAGTAAAAAGCAAAAAAGTTTTGACATAATATTCCTACAAGAAACAAAATTTGAAATGGAGGCACGAAGATTACATCCCGGTGAAAGCCTTTTTCCCGCCACCACCAGAACCAGCTGGAATCACCTTCAAGACATTGAACCTCACGGTTTTGGATAAAGGCCTGCACTGTCCAATAGTAACATGATCTCCCTCTTTCACACGGAAGCATGGTGATATGTGAGCTGGAATATTGGAGTGCCTCTTCTCATATCTTTTATACTTCTTGACATAATGTAGGTAATTGCGTCGAACGATGATGGTTCTGTTCATCTTAGCACTGTGGCATGTACCAACAAGGATACGACCTCGGATAGAAACATTGCCAGTGAATGGGCATTTCTTGTCAATATACGTACCTTCAGTAGCCTCACGAGGAGTCTTGGATCCTAAGACGATACTTTTGAAGTATCGATTGCCTCCCTTTCCTGGCCTCTTTCCCTTCCCGGTCTTCTTAGAGCTTAGAAACACACCTGGCTGCTTCAAAAACGCCTTCTCCGTCTGCTCCGCCATGATTGAAAGGAAGATCAACGGAAGGCGGGGACTCTTTTATTTTTTTTGTTTTCCACTTCCTCCTATTCAATTGCATATTAGATTTGTCCGTTATGGCTCTTTCGAAAGTTGATTACATAGACAATTTTTATTTCCATCTCATATTTTTTTATGTTTCTTTTTTGGATGTGATTTTGATTTTGAAGCTTCCTCCACTTTTGACGTTTCCTACTACTAATGTGGCATTTGGAGGTATGGTCTTAACTAAGTCTTTATGATGAATGCACAACTGACCAAGTTTTTACTTTATATTTTTGTATTGGTGTGAATGCTCTTGTATAAAATACTTATATTCCATCTTCCCTCTTTTTTCATTCCACAACTCTTGATATCTAAAGTTTCTATTATAATTCAATTTTAATTATACTATAAAATCACATTCTAACTCCATGAGGTAGGTGTAATATCTACGTATATTCTACCCTTCCTAGACCTCAACTGTCATTTTATTACTCTTGTTGTTTTTGTATAAAATCACATTCTAAGAAATTCATTCATCAGTTGAATATATAAAACATATCCCTCTGTTCTCATTAGCTGAATATCTAAAACTTATCCTTGTATAATGTGTTAAATTTTTCCTAATTCAAGGTTCTTGTCCAATCTTAATTCTCATGTCTTTCTATGTAGGACTGCTTTGAACCTACAGTTGCCAAATCAGGACAAGATCTTAAACCTGTTATGGTTTATGGGTGAGTATTCCCTTGCTTAAGTCATTGTGTATTTGCTTTAAGTATTCTCAATTGTATACCAATCTCGAATTTATTAGTTCTGTTTAATCACCTTGTTTTTAAGTATTTACCATTATAGTTTATGCTTAGCATAAGAAAATCTTATTGCATGATTGCATAATGATCCAAAAGTTGGCAATATTGGTTTGTAATTATTTAACTATATTCTCCACTTAGCAAAATTACTCTTTTTATTGTCTATAAGCTTTTTTCTCTCCCCGTCCTCCTATTTCTTTTTCCGTAACTTGATCTATTTTGGTCTAGTTAACATTATTTGTACCTGAAGTACATCAGTAAAAGTTCCTATAACAGATTTTTATTTTAGGGGATTAGAAACGTAAATGTCTAATACTTTTGGTAGTATAATTTGTAGCAAATGAGTAATGAAGTTAAGTTCCAACTTATTTCTAATCTATTATACTTTTGAAATTTTGAACAAATTATAACATCATTTTAAAGTAATGAAAATATGAGATGAAAAAAAATATCTAATTTATATAATTTGTAGGGTTGGATTGTTATGTTGTCGGGTTGTGCTACTCCAATCTTTCAAGATTTTGATTTTGTAGTGTAGGGCCGCTTCAGTTGTCGGATTGGGACCATCAACTGTTAATCTTCATTCTGAAAAAAGTTTGGAGGAAGCCATGAAAGTGAAAGGGGAGAAGAAGAAAGTGAAAAGGTAAAGTAACATTTTATAAAGTGGAATTTTTTCTTCCACTTTATAAAGTGTAAGAAAAAGTTCCACTTTACAAAGTGTAAGAAAAAATTACACTTTATAAAGTGTAAGAAATAGTTCTATTTTATAAAGTGTAGGAAATAGTTCCGTTATATGTTAAAATATACACGTTATGAAACTAACGGAAAACATTTAGAATATTAGATAAAGTGGAATTTTTTCTTCCACTAAGCCTATTTTAGTTACTTCCTACAATAGTGGCTTATTTGGTTACTTTTATGTTTTTGTGGCTTATTTAGGTTCCCAGCTCGCTCCTGTTTGGGAGGAGGGATAAAAGGCATGAGTAATCTCGAATTAATTTTAAAACGAGTATTAACAATTTTTTGTGCTCAACGCCCTTCTGTTTTGTGTGTAGTGCCAAATCTAAGTGATATACAAAGAAGACTAATGTTTCTGTCCTCACGATAAAGATGTTAAGTTGTTAAAAAGTACAAATTTAAAGAAATAAATAAATCAAATCTTTTTTTCAAATTAAATGGTTAATATGAAAATATAAATAAATTGCTCGAAAAAGAAAATAGGCTAAGCAAAGAGGATTTACCATTGATCGTGAAAGATGAATTGATTCACCAAGAGCAAAACCAAAAAAGAGGGATGTAGTTTTTTCCACTCCATGTAAAAAGCTTATTAAAATTTCAATAAATATTGAATCTGATTCATATAAAGCAAAATTGAAACTATTAAATTTAATTTTGAATCCGCTTTTTAAATAAAAAAAACATAGAGTATAAAACTTCTTATTTAATTATAATTAAGTAATATATATTTTTACTTTTAATAACAATAATTATTGAGTACAAGATAAATAATTTTTGAATACAATGCATGAAAATTGAAAAATATAGCTTTTAGGGTTCACTTGACCGAGAACAACTTGTTGGGGAATTATTATTCCACCACTCTCATTGTAAAATAAAAATAACACTATAATTTTAAATTAAGGAAAATTATTTCATATTTTTATTCCAATTGATTTAGACCATCTCCAACCCACCTCTATTTTACTCTCCATTCTCTATATTTGGAGAGTAAAATAGAAAATGGGCACTCCAACCCACCTCCAAATCACCCTCTATTCTTCAAATTTAGAGAGTTGAATAGTACTATTCACACTCTCTATTTCACCTTTTCATTATTTTATTATTATTTCTATTACTTTCTAATTAACATATTATTTTACATATAATTCCATTAATTAAATATCTAATATTCATAATTCTTTTTTAAATGTAATATAGTATTTTAAAAAATATTATTTAATATATACTATTTTAATTTCAAATTAATAGTATTTTAATTTTTTTCTAATTTTCGTGAATAATAAATTTTTATTTTATTATTAATTTTCATTATAAAGAATATGCAAAATTAAAATGGCAAGATGAAAAAATTTAATTTAAAAATACAATACATGATATGATAATTTAAATACAAGATAACAATACAATATAATACATAACATAATAATTTAAATATAAGATGAAAATTTTAATTTAAAAATACAATACATAATATGATAATTTAAATACAAAATAACAATACAATACGTAACATAATAATTTAAATACAAGATAACAATACAATACATAACATAATAATTAATTGATCACAACAATAATTTAGAAATCCGGTAGGTCGTTTTCAGATTTAGCACTATTCGGAAAAAAATTAGGATATGATTCCTAGAATTGTTGCAATTGT
>NW_006239030.1:156747-159081 GCF_000226075.1 Solanum tuberosum | reverse complement strand
ATACGATATGGGTTATTATTTAGCTGATGGTATATATCCTAAATGGTCTACAATTATTCAAACTATTCGTGATCCTCATTCCCAAATGAAGAAATATTTCGCGATAAAACAAGAACCGTACCGAAAAGATGTTGAACGTGCATTCGGAGTTTTGCAATCACGTTTTACAATTATTGCAGGACCGTCACGTTTTTGGAGGAAGGAAGTGCTACATGATATAATGACTACATGTATTATACTGCACAACATGATAATTGAGGATGAACGTGATCTCAATGCACCAATTCAAGATGTCATAGAGGCTCCAACTCCAACTATAGAAATGGTGATAGATGAAAATCTCCGATTTGAACAATTTTAGCTAGACATGAAAAAATTAAGGACAAAAATGCTCATTTTGAACTCCGTAATGCATTAATAGATCATTTATGGGAGCAACGTAATAATTTTGAAAATTGAGTGTTTATGTAATTGTATGTCACTTTTATTTGAATTTGTCCCCTAATTTATGTATTATATTATATTTTCTTGCAATTTATGTTATTTAAAAAGTTAGAATAAAATATAATTTCATATCACATTAAAAATTATATAAAGTAATTATTTGGGGAAAAAGAGATAAAGAATTTATATTATGAAATAAGAAAATAAGAATGAAATAGAAATAATAATATAATATTGAGGAGAGAGAAAATGATTCTTTTATAGAGAGTAAAACAGAGAATTGGGTTGGAGTTGGTTGTCTGAAAAAATAGAGAACTCTATATTTGGAGAGTAAAATAGAAGATTGGGTTGGAGATGCCCTTAGAGAAGTGTGCAAAATAGTACAAGGAGCCAACCAATTAGGATGACTGGCACAAGTCACAACAAACTAAGATTAAAACCATTAACACAGCATTGAGGGGAAGTGAGGAATAACAAAGAAATAGAGAATCCAAATTGTTTTTCTGGTACAACCATCTGACTATTTATCTTTACATAACTTCTATATGTTTCGGTGTTTAAAAAGCACTAAAAGATTTCACAAAGTACAACAACATACACAATATAATCTCACCACTGGTTTGGGGAGGATGGCGTATGTGCAGCCTTACCTACCTTGTGAAGATAGAAAAGTTGTTTCACATAGATCGTCTGCTTAAGTAAAGCCAAAAACAAAAAAAAAATCTCACAAAAGTGAGGACAAGAAATTGTCAAACACATTACAACGAAATGGACATTTACTAGCTCCTACAGAAGCTTAAGAGTCCTTGCTACTTTAGTAAAGCAACATCTATTCCTTTCTTTTCTGTCAACAGATCATGGTGTGTGTTGGATAAGGGGGTTAGCTCAGCAGTCACAAACAAGATGAGAACAACAAATTGATATATCTAAATATCAAATAAGAATTAACTCCAACATCTCGGTGTCAGACAACAATAACATTCCCAGTGTATTCCTACAAGTGAGTCGGGGGAGGGTAGGATATACACAGACCTCATCCCCTACCTTTTGGATATAGAGGATGTTTTCGATAGACCCTCAACTCAAAAGAAAACTGAGAGAGGGAGCAGTAGCAGGTCAACAGAAACTCATTAAGAGATAAATTAAGACCCCAAACACATTAAAATACGAGCTACTATTCTCAACATTCTATGTGCATTTCTGAATAAGATTTTTCAGAAGTCTATGTGGTGTTTCTTAAACTCCATTCCAGTCCTTCACATAAAATGAGATAACATTCCAATAACTGACAAGCAAATAAAGAAAGAATACTACTTCCACTATAGCAATTTATGTAACATAGTTCCGTTTTCAAGTGTCAAATTTCTCTAAAGTCAGAGCAACTCTTATACTGAGAAAGAAGGACATATGGCATATACTGCTATTACTTGCCTTATGAGCACCATACTATAACACCAATCAATGCAACTTATTAGATGTAATTTACAATCATTCTATGAAAAGCTTGAATCTTTGAGAGTTATTCTAGATAAACCATGGAAAGTAACAGTCGATCTCGAGGTGGTGATAGGCTTGGATTAGCATACAGAGCAGAAGATATGGTTGACTTGAAATCAAGAAAGGGTGTCATTGGAAAATTACCAATATCATGAAGGATAGCTATTTGGAAACTTCGTTCACTCCTGAAACAAGAAGTAGGGCGCATTAGTTCCACTACAAAGCAATGGATAGGAATGTTGGACAGGTACACCAACAACAAAGATCTGAAAGCACAAAATTTGATTATTGCCGATACATCCCAACATACCTTAGAGCCCGAGTGTATGATGGTCATGAAAATGAATTTGAAATGATGCAAAAGTTGTCTCAATTGTATGGATGTGGGGGGGG
>NW_006239030.1:154696-156469 GCF_000226075.1 Solanum tuberosum | reverse complement strand
GGGGGGGATTGGCAAGACAACCTTGGCTAACAAAATTTATAATGATCAATTCGTTATGTCTCGATTTGAAATTCGTGTAAAAGTTACTGTTTCACTAGAGTATTGTGCAAGCAATGTACTTCTAGGCCTTCTTTCTTATATAAATGGAAATATTGAGATATTACAGAAGATATTTGTAGTTGTTTTAACACAGATACGAAACCAAACGTGGTTGTAATCGCAACATCTGCAAAAATAACCTTTTTTCCGAAGCTAACCTCTTATAGAGTCTCTGTTGATGACTCATAAACTCCAAAAAATAATCTTTTGCCTGGTTTGCTTTTCTATATGCTTCACTTCCTGAGTGAACTATTATCAAGTCTTGGCAGATACTTGTTTGCCTGATATATATCCTACACAATAACGGAAGACGCAAGGGGGAGAGCAGTCAGCCTCAACAAACTGAAATCAAACATTTAATGTATATAATATGAAATACACATCATAAGAAATCACATGTTCAGGGCTTGAAGCTCCTCAATAAGTTTAAAAAATATTTAAAAAATATTTCCTGCAATCCTTCAAGTATTTAATTTGTATCTAGACTAGTCTGTCCATTCAAGACTCCACCACACATCACATCAAACGAAACCAATTTCACCTCATCAGCCTAAAATTTCACTTTTTCTTTATTGTAAGGACATCTTATTTATTTTCCTTATGGCTTCTCCATTGCTGTATTTCCTTTCCATACTTGATTTTGATTTACTTTACTTGATCTGAGGGTTATTGGAGACAACCTCTTTACCTTCACATGGGTACAAGTTTAGTATGTTGTTGTTGAAGCATTTCAACAATTATGTGTGAAAGCACATTTCTACATTTACTACAGATAAATTTGATTCCTAAATCTTAAGAGCAATTGATCCCACATTTTCAGTTCTCCTATTATCTCGTAGTTAAAGTCAATCTAAGTTTGACTAGTGACACTTTTCACTAGTAATGAGTAACTATCAGATATGCAAGCTTCTAGATTATCAAGAAACTTCATAAATATGAACATCATGAAAATTCTACTCTTAAGTGTTAAAATGAATAGGATATACACATTTAGCAAAAATTATAAAGCCATATTTAAGGATTTCAGAATATCTGAATTACAGAAGCATGTTAAACTACATTAAAAAGTCTATAGTGCACATAATAGAACCAGAGTGTTCCACTTCCTTTCCAACTCTTTCTTTCACCTTTAAAGTAAATATCGGGGGATGATAGAATAAAAAAAAACTTTCCAACTTCTGCAAATGAGAAAGAAAAACAAAAAAAAAAATAGAACATGACATTTTTTCAAGCAACCGATAGTTAAAAATTGGGAAAATAGTATGTGTGGCCTAATTTGTACATATCATGGTTCATAATCCACTTCATTGACCACTAGGCTACACACTGCGGTGCTGGGGAACTTTCTTTTGTGTCTGTTCTTTCTTTTAATCGACTATAATATGACAGACCGGAACATAGGATCTTGAAATACCTATATCACAGGAACTCTAAACGGTAAACAACATTGAATGTGAAAGAGAGCATGTAACCTCGAGGCGCCGTTCCCCGAGGCCCTCCTACCCACCCACCCTCTTTTCTTGAGGCGTCGTGCCTCGAGTCACCCCTACATGCCCTCTAACCTTGAGGTGCCGTACCGTGAGGCCTCCCCTACCCGCCCATCAACCTCGAGGTGTCGTTCCCTGAAGCCCCTCTACCTTGAGGTGCCGTGCCCTGAGGCCCTCCTGCCTCGAG
>NW_006239030.1:154394-154536 GCF_000226075.1 Solanum tuberosum | reverse complement strand
GAACCATTCCCCAAGTCCCCTACTACTCACCCCGCATCATCGAGGCGTCGTACCATGAGGCCCCTTTGCCCTTAAGCCCCCAAGCCTCAAGGCCCTCTTACCCCTTACCCTTAACCCCGAGGCCCCCTGCCCTTTACCCCCA
>NW_006239030.1:153890-154084 GCF_000226075.1 Solanum tuberosum | reverse complement strand
CCATTACTCCCCAGCCTCGAAGCGACGTTCCACTAGGCCCACCCTACCCCTCCCTCACCCTCGAAGCACCGTGCGCCGAGACCCATCTTACCTGCCCCTATCCTCGACGCGCCGTACTACGAGTGTCACGCCCCGAGCCACCCCCGAGACGCGGACCTGGGACCTAGGACCACAAGTGATCCCAAGCTAACCCT
>NW_006239030.1:153381-153790 GCF_000226075.1 Solanum tuberosum | reverse complement strand
TCCGTGACCTGACCTACGGACCGTAAGTCCGGCCGTGAGTCGACACTTAGCCAAATTTTCTGACTGAGTATGGGAGGGGTTGCAGTGGTGAAACACGGACCACCAGCACGGGCGGTGGTCTGACCTACGGTCCGTGGATGGTGACCGTAAGTTGCACCTGCAACTTCTCGAAATCTGTATTTTTGGTCTGTTTCGAATACGGGGTATTACAACGAGGCCCCCTCCCTTTACCTTCCAGCATCGAGGCCCCCTTACTCGTCCTCTTTCCTCGAGGCGTCGTTCCCCGATTCACCCTACCTTTTACCTCAGCCTCGAGGCGCCGTGTATCGAGTCCCAATACCCCTTACTATTCTTTCCCGAGGCGCCGGCCCCCCTAGCTTCGAGGCGCCGTACCCCTCCCCCCCACTCC
>NW_006239030.1:131524-152474 GCF_000226075.1 Solanum tuberosum | reverse complement strand
CGCCGTTCCCTAAGGCCCCTCTACCCGTTCCCCCTGCTTCGAGGCAAGTGTATTTATGCATTTTTTTTTATCAAATGTAATCAGCATTCATTTACCAAAATATTCATAAATAACTAATGAACTGTTTACCTAGTGTTTATACTCAAATACATTACCTATGAAAATGAATAAAATACAAGTATTCAAGAAATCAAACAAGAGTTATATATTTCTTTTACTGTTTCTTCTTGTTCCTCATAACTTTTTTTCCTTTGCTAATGGAAGGAAATTTGTTGACCTTTCTTCTCTTTATACTTCGTGTAACTCTTGAAGTGTCTTTTTCATTGTGAAGCTTCACCTGAAACATTTGTTGTTTTATCGTTTAATTTAAGTAAATCTAAGTATTCAAAGTTAGAATTAATCAAAACAAAAATAACTAGTGTATGTTTGGGCCTTTCGGGCTTATAAAAATAACAGTGGTCTTCTAATTAAAAGTGAAAGCATTATGTCATATTTCAACCACATTAAAAAAAATTCTTAATGAGTGATCAGTAAGGGTAATCCAGGGGAAAGTTTATATGGTTTTTGTATAAGAGATAACAGTGGAGATTTATTGTATGCTTTAAAAGTGTTGGAGTTGCAACAAACATGGAAACTGAAACTATGGCCATATGGAACTATGGATTTTCTAATATTCAGCTGGAAACTGACTCATTAAGTTTAAAGCAAATAATTAGAAGTACATGGAAAGTGCCATGGGAGATAACAGAGAAGATAGAGAAGATCAAAGAGATGATGAATCGGCTAAATGTACAAATTGAGTATACTTTTAGAGAGGCAAATCAACTAGCAGATCACATCACAAATACTGTTATCAGTCAAGTAGAATTACAACAGTTTCACAGCTTCAATTAATTATCTAACATGGGAAGGAGAATTCTAAACATGGATAAAAAGGGCATTCCTACCATTAGAATTAAAACAAGGAAGATTACAGTCAATCAGAGTCAAACATGAGGGGGAACCACATTAAAGGGTAGTATTTCACAACTATTACAATTACAAATTAGTTTGTGGCAATTTTCAGGGCAAAATAGTTGTGAGAATAATAACTAGCCAAAGCTAGGTAAGCTGACAAAAACAGATTCCAGAGGAAAAATGAGGATATGGGAACCAGATTAGCGACAATGAGCTTGCATCCAGATGAATGTCCAAGAAGTTAAATTTATCCTAGGAGCATCTTGGGTATGTCCAACCACCTTTACATTTGAAAGATAATGAAGAATCAACCACAAGAAGAAAGGAACAAAGAAGAATGGGAGTGAAAGAATACTTACACAGAGCCTCAGAGCTGGAACACACGACTCTAATCCTCGACAGAGAGGATGCAGACAGTTGATTACCAAAAGAAAAAGGAGAAAGAAGCTCAATTTCGGGGTGAACACAAGGAACATCTGAAATAGAGGAAAAATGATGGAGATGGCAGAAGATCAAATTTGGAAACCCTACAATGTAGGACTTTGTTTTTTGTTATTGTGATTATTACACTGATTCCAGTCACTTTTGGGCTGGATTTGGACTCTTATTGTTAGGTTTCAAGGGCTGCTTTTGAACAATTTATGTTTGAGCATTCAATAAATAGACCACGAGTCCAAATTGTTTTTTTAAAAAAAGTGATTAGTGACTAATTTGAACCAAACCTCAGTGGAAAACAGAAACTATAAAAAAAGATACGGGACCAGCAAGGTTTCAATCATAGGCAGTAATGAAACAAAATTTAAACTGGATACATCTCAAATACTTAAAAAATTTTTTTTATAAAGCTAACAATAAAAGAAACAACACAACACATTTAAAGATTAAAACTTATAACCACAAGCACCCTCTTAATCATTTATCAATCCACGCATATAAGTATCAACTCTCAATTAGAAAACAATATGACACTTAAGACATTTAGGAGAAGGAACAAAGAGAGGCCGAGACTAAATCATTATGAGTGAGGGAGGAGATCAGTACGACATTCCAATCGGGCAGCAACCAACAGTGAGATCAAAGAGGTTCAAATCTTCAACATTTCAAGCAAAAATCCACATGAGAAGCGTAACAACTAGCAAGTAGCAACATAAGCAATATATATGTTTAACCTATATCGATAACACTTAAAAGGAAGAACAAACGCATCTAATAAAGAAACAAAACTCTTAAACAAATTTCTACATATCTGTAAATGTAGATCAAAATACTGAAGAAAGAAGGGATTTACCTCTTTTTGTGCAGCAAACTGAAAAAATGAGTTGAAGATTTCTTACCACCAGAAGATGAGCTTTGGAGAAGACTTCTCACCACCAGAAAATGAGCTACGGCGAACTCCAATGAACCAATGGCTCGGAAACAATAAAAGAAGAGGACGTTTTCCTTCTAAAAAATTTTAAACTTGAAATGCTCTTTTTCAAGACCCCTCTAAAAATTCTTAAACTTGAAATGCTCTTTTCCAAGACCCCTATTTATCGATGAAGAATTTTTGTGTTTTTCGATGGTCCAACTCCCTCCTAAACAGTGAAAACGACAAGGAGGGGGAATTAAGTCGAATACTTTCATAACTGAACCAAACATAAATTTTCGCTCAACTTCCAAATGAAATGGATAATTTATGACACTATGATGGAATCACTGATGCAGTGAACAATACTAACACACTCATTCAATTTTAAAAAATTCAAAGGGGAAAAACCAAGTGCTTGACCAAAATGGAGTGATTTAGAACAAAAACAAGGTATTTAAAGAGAGAACTAAACCAAGATCGTGAATTGTACACTTATAGAAATAAAATCGCTTAAGAGACAAAGTTGAATTCAATGAATGTTATTATAACCATTTAATGCCAAACCATAATACCTATCACAATGAACACACTTAAAGATAAGCATGAATAGTTTCTAGATTAATCATCCTATTTTGAACAAACTAAACTCAAATGAAATAATGAAACAGTGATAATAGATCAAAAATTAAAAGAAACAGGACATCCCCTCCAAATACTCTCCATTAACACCATTTTCTTAGAAAATTTGACGATAGCTTCCAAGCTTTATTTCTTCCAACCATAAACCTACATCCTGACAAAACAAGAGGAGTAACAAAATGTCAGTCATTGTTGCATTCCCTCGTGGACGTATTTTATTCCTCAACCTCGTGTTTTTTCGTCTCCCTGTTAGAGATTTGAGTAAATGTCCATTTAGAAGCTCTAATTAACAAGGAAAGAAACAAAAATAGATATACCATCTAATGCATCTAATATCAGATGCTGCTTACTTTTAGAGGCAATGCACTAAGCCCAAAGTCAGAAACTTGTAAAATGATCCAAATACATACAAAGCACAAATATGAAAACCACCGACTTGTAGTGCTTGGTTTAGTCAGGCTCAACGCGAGGGACTGCACCTTGTGGCGCGAGGTTGGGGTTTGGCATTGGGATTTGTCCAGCAAGCTCCTGTCCCCCGAGCTACATGTTTTGTCCTCCTCTTTCCAACTTGGCGCATAAGCCTAAAATTCTAGATATTTCCTTGATATATAATGTAAAATGGATGAAACAACTCATGAGTCTTGTATTACTAAGCTAGTTACTTTGTATGTATGAGGTGTTACAAAATGATCTTGTAGATATTGTGGACCAAAACTTGACTCTAGAAGGTAATAATAAAATTGACAGACTTTGGTGAATGGTTGAGACATAAAGAATTTACTGTTAAATCAACATGGAACTACATAAAGACACATTGAACATGGGAATGATATGTATATATTCTATATTTGGATAACTAATCATGCCATTCAAATATCTTTCTCTATGTGAAGAGCATGACAATTTAAGATTTCAATTGACGATAAGTTGTTATTAAAGTGTAGGTGTTGCACTGATTCAAATTAGGTTTTTATGAAATTGCCAACAGTTTGCAGATAAAGTAAAGTTTGAAAATATAAATTGTTGAACACAAATTCATCAATATACAAGAAGAAGGGTTTGAAGCAAAGCAAAATTATATGTTTCATTGCTAATTTTAAGCAGTAACAGGAGAGAGCTAACCACCATGACTGATATATCAAATTTTTGATCAATCAACTAAACCCCCACCCTTAAGTCAGACGAAAATGGGAAAAAGTACTTGAATACGAGTAGTGGCATACGAAAATGGATTCAAGAAGCATAGCAATGTCTCTCCTCATCTATCTCGCCACCATTTCGAATTTGAAAATAAAAAATTCCTCCCAGGACAGAGGAATATGCTTGATTCTCATACCAATCCAACCAATTGCTATTGGAATTGTTGACGTCGCTCGCCACTGCCGTTTAGAATCGATTGTTGCCGCTCGAATTGCTGAAGACGTCGTTTGGCTGCTGCGAAATTGTCATCTGCTTCTAAGATGAAGCTTGTGAACATTACTGCCAGCTGTGATGTTAAGATTGGGAATATTATATTGTTGATCTTTTGAAAATGATGGGTTGGGCCGGGTCGGTGTAATTTAGTGGGCTGGAAGGGTTAGCTTAGGAACTGGATTGGGTGAAAAGGAATGGGCTGCCGAGTTTGCAAGCAAGAAGGGAAAATGGGTTGTAAAGTTTGAGGGAAATATTGGCCCAAAAATGGCCCTTTAATATAAGTTGAAAGACTTGGTAAAAAAGTGGCTACAATTGCATTACAAAAACTTAGCTGATTTGAACTTAATTAGGATAGATTCGGCTAGTAATTAAATAATACGAATTGATATTAATCAGTTAACAAGCTTCTTAATTTTAACGGCATCTTATTATGGAACTTAAAAGAGGATCTGATGTATATTCAAAGGTTTCCAACAGTGGGCTTTGGTGGGCTTCTTAAGAAAATGTCTTTTGGGTCTGTTGGGTTTGGCCCAAATTTTGTCTGAAAGTTGAGTTTAGCAAAATAGTCAGATTTATAATAAAATGTGTTAGATTTCAAATTAAGACATGGCCAGATCAGTTTTTAAACATTGCGTCTAGTTTCTTGATAGAGCAATTTTCACATATAGCAAACACAAAATTTATATTTGTATGCTATAGCAAAGTTTGCATAATTGCGCTCCATAGCAAACATAAATATGTATATTTCGCTATACATATACAAAAGAAAGCAGTTGTATAATCTGCTTTGGTATACATATACAAAAAGATCAATTGTATAAAGTGAGAGAGCCGAGTGAGCGAGATCTGGGAGAGTGGCGAGCGAGATCTGGGAGAGGGGAGAGAGGGGAACGAAAATATATGTATATATACAATTTTCTCTCGCTTTATACAAATACAAACGCATTTTATACAATTTGCGTTTTTTGTATAAAGTGAGAGAGGCGAGTGAGTGAGCGAGATCTGGGAGAGTGGCGAGTGAGATTTGGGAGAGGGGAACGAAAATATATGTATATATACAATTTTCTCTCGCTTTCTACAAACACAAACGCATTTTATACAATTTACATTTTTTGTATAAAGTGAGAGACGCGAGATCCGGGAGAGTGGCGAGCGAGATCTGGGAGAGGGGAGCGAAAATATATGTATATATACAATTTTCTCTCACTTTATACAAACACAAACGCACCTTATACACTTGCGTTTGTCTAAAAAAATGAGAGAGGCGAGGGAGAGAACGAGAGTGGCGAGCGAGATTCACCAGGAGAGAGGTGAAATAGCAACAGTTTGCTATGAGGTACAATTAAATCAAACTATATTTATAACATTTAATTTGAATTAATAGTTTGCTATTATATATAATTTTCCCTTTTAATTATAGTCAGTTCTAATTAAGAACGTAACCAAATTTACTAAATTCGGATAGGATTTGAATAAGATTAATTAACAAGCTTCTTAATTTTAACGAAATATATTAATTTTGAGACCATTTTTTTAATATTCATAAAATGTACTATTTAATTATATACATAATTAGATAAAAGCATACACATTATTTAAAATCATAAAAAGTGACAACTATTTTAAGTTAGACTAGGTTTAGCCGCAATTTTCTATACTTCTATACTACTTCAAAGGTGGTAAGCCCTTATAATGCACATATGTCGATACTAGTATATAATAAAAGGTTAGTGGGAGACATGCATTGAAGCCCTTTATTCGATTTGATTATATAGAATAGTAGAGAAAATTTGTAAAACCACCAAAGGACGTTCAAATGTTCCCTTACACTCACGCAGCTTCACACTTGGACATCTCCTCTAGACCTAGATCGTGACAAAAAAAAATGTAAAAATAAAAAAATTTACGATCTATGTTTCTATTTCATAATTTTCTACCATTACATATTAGACTTTTTATATGGTCCTTGGTCCTTTATGTATAATGCCTTTGTATTATCTCAAGCCTACTAGAGAATAATAGATTTCCAAAAGCATTCCTTCTTCAAAATTGCACATAAACATAGCAGTAAAAGACCAGTAAATAAGATTACTGCTTAAAAAATAACAGGAAAAAATGAAATAAGAAAACAATTTCCAACAAGAACTTGATTCATTCGAATTTCATTCGCTGTCTTCGGAGGGACAACAAGAACTCTAATCACTTCATGCATCTTTAAAGATTTAATCTAGCCTTCCCGCTGAGGAGAAAATATTTATTCTTGACACCTGTTTGGCTTTCTCCAACCGAACGTAAAATCTGTCTGCGCTCTTCTACTTGATTATCTGAGATGCATGTTAACGTCAGATAGTTAAACATCAATCTAGACTACAAGGGTGGAAAATTGGTTGGTTGAAGCTGAATAGCGGAGAAACGGATATAGAAAACTCTTCCAGCATGTAGTTCATGGGTGGTTTGGATAGAATGAAAACATAGCATATTTGGGGGGGGAAATTTAAAAAAAAAAGCTATCAATAGACTACTATTAATGTATTTGTCTACTAATTTTCTGGAGTAACATTAAAATGTGAATGATATAAGCACTTCACTGGAATGACTAAAGAGAGAGTAATGCTTGTAATCTTCTATCTATTCCCAGAGCTTAAATGGTGCTTTTACGAGGATAAAATCTTACATCACATATCAAACGGGAACATGTGTAGAACAAGAGGGGAGAGATCTTCAGCCAACAACTAAGTAGCAGACGAATTGCCAGTTAGGGGCTCATTAAGGTTAGAAGATTGTTTAAAGCTAAGGAGCAAGGATGTACCTAAAAGAAGGGAGTTTACGTATAGTGACTATTTAGGAGAGAAGAAAAAGTCAAGGAATTCCAGGTACCAAAAAGAAGCAATAAAGTCTTCGAAGTAAATCACAATTCTACTTCCAAATTGGAACGATAATAGGTATTTATTAGCCGCTTACAATGCTTCTTCTACAAGGATTATTCTTGATAACCAGAAAACTTCTACAACTTGTTTTTCCAGAGTACAAAACTCCATACAAACTGGTGAAACAACCTATCAATAACTATCTGAAGAATTCCTGCAAAACAAAACAAAAAAGGAATAAATAAAATTACCTACATAGCTTTCAATGTAGAAACTGATCAAATATCCAAATCCAATAAACTAAAAGCAGGTTATACAACTCAAAATAAATATGAAAATGAATCTTCACAACATACTACCATACCCGCCTACATGAACTACAGAAAGTCTTTTTTCTCAATATGTATTTTGCATGAGTACACTATGTCCCCAAAGCATTTTCTTCTTGTATCTAATGAAAATTTAGTGTGAACGCGTATCAAGAGAGAACCTACTTGGGCAAGCTCAATATATATACTAGTAAATCGTTCTCGGGGACACAAAACCACCAAAATGCAGATGTTTGCAATGACCAAAACGAGAAGACATTTGAATACAAAGGCATTAGCTTTCTGTATCATCTACTGTAGACTGTGAACGCGTATCAAGAGAGAACCTACTCGGACAAGCTCAATATATGTACTTGTAAATCGTTCTTGGGGACACAACAACCCAAATGCAGATGTTTGCAAAGACCAAAAAGAGAAGACATTGAATACAAAGGCATTAGCTTTCTGTATCATCTACTGTAGACTGTGAACGCGTATCAAGAGAGAACCTACTTGGGCAAGCTCAATATATATACTAGTAAATCGTTCTCGGGGACACAAAACCACCAAAATGCAGATGTTTGCAATGACCAAAACGAGAAGACATTTGAATACAAAGGCATTAGCTTTCTGTATCATCTACTGTAGACTGTGAACGCGTATCAAGAGAGAACCTACTTGGGCAAGCTCAATATATATACTAGTAAATCGTTCTCGGGGACACAAAACCACCAAAATGCAGATGTTTGCAATGACCAAAACGAGAAGACATTTGAATACAAAGGCATTAGCTTTCTGTATCATCTACTGTAGACTGTGAACGCGTATCAAGAGAGAACCTACTTGGGCAAGCTCAATATATATACTAGTAAATCGTTCTCGGGGACACAAAACCACCAAAATGCAGATGTTTGCAATGACCAAAACGAGAAGACATTTGAATACAAAGGCATTAGCTTTCTGTATCATCTACTGTAGACTGTGAACGCGTATCAAGAGAGAACCTACTTGGGCAAGCTCAATATATATACTAGTAAATCGTTCTCGGGGACACAAAACCACCAAAATGCAGATGTTTGCAATGACCAAAACGAGAAAGACATTGAATACAAAGGCATTAGCTTTCTGTATCATATACTGTAGACCAGAGAAGACATTGAATACAAAGGCATTAGCTTTCTGTATCATCTACTGTAGACCAACAGAGGAAAAGAGAAATTTTGACAATGAAAAACATAAATTAGGGGGTGAAAGGGTTAAAGCAATGAATTGTAGTGCCAGATATATGATTGCTTCATTTAATCCTGTGTCATATTAGATATGCATAGGTGAGATCATTGTTTCTCTTTTCTTTTCTTAAATTGGCTTCCTACGTGCCACAGGCTACCCCACATCTTCTTTTTGTGAAACTAGTAAGGTTGTATTCTTCAACATTAAGGATATATGCTGGCTACCTCCAAAAAGGGATAATTACAAATTTCCAATCAAATCTATAATTTGATCTATATCATCTATACAAAGTTGTTAACACCAAAAAAGTAAAGATACTATACAAATTACAATTCCATTTAACTTTGTGAATGGAATTGGACCTATCTTCAAAACATCCTCCATTTCTTTCTCTCCAGACTGACCACCATACACATGATGGTATTAGCTTCCACCATCTCTTTTGACTCTTACTGCCTCCCCTCCTAATCCAGCAGCTCAACAGATCTGATGTATGTTCTGGCATTGTCCAGTTCATGCTTGTGATGTTGAGAAACAGGTTCCAATGCAGGAAAAGATGGTTATTTGTTTCCGCTGTCAAGTTGAACAAAAAAACACCCAGGGACCAACTGCCTTTCTTCTTTAGAACTTCTTGTGTTAGACATGCTCTTTTTATCACTAACCAGGTGAAACACTTTACTTTTGTAGGAATACCACTATTCCAAAAGTAATTCCAATTATATTTTGGGTCCCCTGTCATCCCCTGTAGTCCAGTCCTCTTTTGTAGGCATTGTTGACTGAAAAGACTCCATCCTTACTCTGTTCCACAGGATCTTGTTTGTGGCTGTTGTCGTTATATTCATTCCATCTGGTTTTCCCAGTAGCGCTGCCACCCTCTCCACCTCCCAGTCATTAAGTAGTCATCTAAAAGATATGTCCCATCCCTGTTCTGTCCAACAGTCACTCACTTCAGCATCAGGGTTCTCACAAATTAGAAACAAATCTGAAAAAATTCCCTAAGAGAGGTTTGGTCTATCCAGCCATCTTTCCAAAATTTAGTTTTGTTTCCATTGCCCACCTTGATATACATAGTTCCTTCCATTTGTAACCATAGGTTCCTGATTGGCCTCCATACCCACACCCCATATGGTTCAGAGGCTACCCTCACATCTCAGGGATATCCATTCAGTTGGTTCAATTTCTAACCCTTAGTAGGTCCAGTTTCCAAAGTATCTGGTTCTCCAGTTTCAAGAATTAACATTGACCGAATCAGGGTTTGGTTTGGATATGCTTTTACTAATTCTGATTCTGAAATCCGAATTGGGCCAATAGGGCGCAAAGTTCTCCTTTTCTCCAATTTGGCCCCTGACTCCACAAACCTTGTATTGGGCTGCCACTTGTCAAGCTGGATCCGACAGAGATTTGCCCCTCTCCAATTCTACTAAGTGGATTCTTCTTGTCAAGAGCACACCTTGGGGTATATCTCAAATTAGGAGTTCAACAATAATCTAGAAAACAATTGTTTTATTTGTACACAATGAAACCACATCGTCTTTTCATCAAAAAAATTGTCCAATCCACAATATGTTTGATGCTTTACAAGTCAAAATATCTCATCATCATCCTCTCTTGCTCCTCTACTGCAATTTAGTAGAAGTCATCTTGAGAAGCACTTAACTTAGTGCAATGTAAGTTAGTCGGTTTGCCCCATCTGTGCTGCACTACAGTATATGCACCAAGAAGTAAGGACACACTTGATGCAAACAGATTATTTGAGGAAACACATTGAGCCTAATTCAATCTCAAAAGCTAGTTAATATGTGAGAAATGTCAAAGATCATATAGGGACACAACAATCATTCTCTCAACTAGTGTAAGGCATTTGAATTTCTGTATGCCTAGGGCTGAACATGAAGCATGAACATATGACATGGGGGACCACGTTGAATAAAACCTATAACATGAATGTGTTTGACTCTTTATATCAAAAAAATGAATGCACAATTCTAATACAATGATAAAAGTAAATTTTTATCCTAAATCAGCTTCAAATGCTAGCTCATAAGGTAAGGATTGACTGACACCATACAAGGAGAAAATAACATGTCCCTGCGTATACACTTGAGAGAGGACGTGGATCATCTCTTACTGCATTCTATATAGCATCACTCTTGTGGTGGAAGCTTTTAAGATGGTTCCGGATACAAAGGATCATTCAAAAAAATGGGAAGGATGCACTATTACTTGGGCCTTTAGAGGAAAAGAGAAAAAGCAGATCGTGGATGTTGCTTTATCAGCACTTACATAGATATTATGAGGATAGAGAAAAGGAAGATCTTTGAAGGGAAAGAGCTTGTTTTAGTGCACATAAAGCATAGCATCCTATCTTTAATGTCTTTTTGGTATATACCCATCAGGCTCTTATTTGTATAAAAGATTGGGTGACTTCCCTAGAACTTCTGTCTTTCTGTAAATTCTCTATTTTTTGGTTACCTCTTATAGAAGGGAGTTTCAGTGTTTTAAATATCCAAAGCAAAGACGCAACAAAATTGCTTAAAGTGAGAAGTGAAGTATGAGCTTACAATCAACAGGAAATTAAAAAATATCAAAAATCAACTAATCTAGTACATATCATTTTCATCATGAGAATTTAGTACAATTAAGATTGTTTGGAATTAAAGTAACTTATTTCAGCATCAGCAATGCCGATACCAATCCAACATCCTCAATGTTGAGACATAAACGAACTACCGATTCTTATTGGGATCACTTAGTACACGATTTTTTTTTTATCACAAGGGAAACCCGCAGTCCCTATCCTTTGGATGCGCAAGATAAAAAAAAAAAAAGACAACAGCTCATTACTCAACACCAACATGAGACTTTAACAGAGCAAAACTAAGGAGACAACAGTCTAGTTCGTTTACTATTCCAATAAAATCACAACACTTCATATATAAGATATATAATTTAAATATAGGAACAAGAAGCTTCTCTTTTATGGTTCATTGCTCTATCCTTGGAAGCATCATCTTGTTTTAAGTGACTAGAAAGAAACATGACACTATGCACATGACAATAAACATGAAGTACAGCACACAAACTTGTAAGATATCTAGTGTGCACTTAATTAACAATCATGTGTTGGAGAGAGAATTGTACAAGCACAATGATACCTCTTATTCTGAGGGAAGCATCTTACAAGTAACTCCGTCTCGCACAAGCTGAAGAATTGCATCCTTCAACTTTATATAGTCATCAACCTTATTGTAAACCTGATGAGAAATCCGAGCATATCCTGTCACGTAGCCATCACCATCCGAGCATTCCTTTATTTCCTCGTAGTGAATTGGGACTTCCACCCCAAAATGGTCACGCAAATGATTTCTCAAAGTTAAAGCATCCTTATCGCTGAGAATCCTAAGGTTAACAGGCAAACCAACCATTGCCATACCTGGAGACATGTCAGGAGGGCAGCCAAGCGATGTTCCCCAAGCATTGGCCAACATTTGTCCCATTTCAATCACAGCCTTATGATTCCTCAACCTAATTCCCTCAATCCCACCTTCAAACCTATTTATAAATTCTAACACCTCAGGTATAACTAGCTGAGAGCTGTAGTCTCTCGTCCCTATCCATGCACTTTCAATGGCTAGACCATTACCATATTCATGAGACACCACAGGATGGTGTAGATCAGGTGATACAGGTGATTTCCGACAATACAAAAAGGCAACCGAAGGAGGACAGAAAAACCACTTGTGCAAGTTGCTTACATAAAAATCAGCTCCAATTTCTTTAACATCGACAGGAACACTGCCAATGGCATGGGCAGCATCGACAAACACCCGTTCAACACCTTCTTCCCTACAAATCTTAACCAAATCACGCACAGGTATGACAACACACGGCATTGATGTAATGTGATCAATGATAGCCAACCGAACCTTCTTTCCATTCGCTTTCCCCTTAGCCAAGGCTTTCCGAAACTCCGCAACAATCTCTTCCTCCGAACGAAGAGGAAACGGCAAATGAACAACGATCACAGAACCACCAGCACGGGTGACATAAGCCTCAATCGATTTCTTAACAGCCTGAAACGCACAATGGAGCATGACCACAGCATCTCCCTTCTTGAAACGTCCCTCCGCGAAAGCCCATCCAACATGTTGAAGAACGATTGCAGCAGCAGTAGTAGCGTTATCCACAAGAGATACCTCATCCACGTGCTCCGCATTAATAACATCCTTGATAATAGTCCGTGAATGAAGAATCCGCTTCTGAAGATGGTTAAGGAAGAAGTCATCGGGTTGCTGTAGAAAACGGAGCTGCCAATGCTTCTGAGCTGCGATGATGGACGCCGGACAGCTACCGAAGCTGCCGTTATTGATACGAGCTATCCCGGGCTGATGATGGGAGAACTCTTCACGTATTTCGGAATCCGTAATGAGAGAAGACGAGCTGGTGGACAGCTTAGGTTTCTTAGCCAAATGGCTGTGGTCGGAGCCATTAGCTCGGTGGTCATCGTCGTTCGCCGGTTCCATTTAGGATCAAAACTCAGGTTAGGGTTAGGGTTTTGGTTCACCGGAAGAGACGAGCTATAGGATATGGAGGTAACTGACTCTAGTACACATTTCAAAAGGATTGTTTAATTATTATTTTTAGAGGATAGAGAGTCGCATTTTGGCAACACAGAAATACCGCAAAATTGAAAATCATTAGCGCTATTTTTATTTTTTTGTTATTACTAGTAATGGTAAAATGCTTGTGATAATTATATATATAGGTTGTTGATAAGTGTTAACCCAAAGTTGGATTCACCAAAATCTGCATCATTTCTTGAAAATAAACTTCAACTAGATTGAAAAAGGGAAAGTGCAGAAATAGTCGTTTGAAGGACCACAATTTAAAACATAATTATATTTGTAAAAGAGAAAATGGTCAAATGTCATCTTAAACTATGATCGAATTTTCAACTACACACCTATTTTTTACGAGAGTCCTATCACCCCCTCCCCCCCTATACTGTTTAAAATTGAGATTTTTACCCCCTTAAAAAGTGACAACCACTTTATATTGACAGGTGATGTGCACGCGTTTGACAGCTGAAAATATTATTTAAAACTTTTTTGTGTTTTCTCTTTTTAATTTATTATTCTAAAAATTATGTTGAAGGTCAAAAGGTTGAAATTTGTAGATTTGTGTCTTAGATCTTCATTTTATTGAAACTTTTTTATTATAATGTTGATTGCTAATTGTTGAAGCGGAAAACACTAGGTTGATTGAGTTTATATATAGCTGCGATTTTTGGATTTGAAGAATGTCGGAACTCCATAAAAATCGACGGGCATTCATATGAATTTTGTGAATCTATATTCTCAAATTAGGAGAAACCAAGTTCGTCGATGGTTCGAAGAATTTCGTATGGCTGAAAATCGAAGCTTAAGGATGAACCTTTGAAGCACAACTTGAAACCACCATTAAAGTTAGTTTATAAGCTTGAATTCTAATTTTGACTTACCACAGACGAACTCCATTTTGAATGGGTAATATAAATCAAAAGAGTCGAAATGTTGAGATAAGCTTATATCTAAAATTTGAGGCAATTTGGAGAAGATTTAGGATGGTTTTGCATCAATTTTTTGTAGCAATCATACAAAGAAGATGAAGAACATGAACTGCATTTTTTCAGATTTGCAAGAAAATTACAAGTTGCTAAATCAGTTGAGGAGTATTATTTGAAGCTGAAATAAAATTTATCGATTGAATTGATTGTCTGAAACTTAAAGAAAAATCTTTAAACCGCCATCGATCGAAACTAGCTTCAAATCGGAGAAAATTCAAATCCCAAAAATTGCAAGCACATACAAAAAATTTCATGGGTCTTTTGGGTATTGAATATAGGATCAAAATTTTTTCTTGTACTGAAAGTTTAATCGAAGACAATATGTTGAGTGTCACTATATTAAGCTTAAATTTGTTTGTTTTGAAAGATTTTGAGTCCGTAGTTCCTGATTGTGGAGAAAAAGGGATGGAATTATTAGCTACGATTTGTGGTATATTGATTAATATAATAAGGTTCCCATATAATAATGACGATGGTTTCAAAAATGGTGAGAGGTGGTGTAATTTGGTGGTTGCCATTGATGCTCTACTAAGTTGCTATGGAGAAGAAACCAAATTAGAAGTAGAAAAAAATAAGAAAAATAATTTAAAAAAATTAAAATGCATATATTTATGAAAAAATATTAAAAGTAAAATTTTAATATTTAATTTTCTATCTTCACTCTCTCCAGGAGAGTGCAATACACTCACTTTACTAGGCATCTAGGGTGGTAATAATTTTAGTTTTAAACAGTTTAGGGGGGGTGATAGGACTCCCGTGAAGAATGAGTGTGTAGTTGAGAATTCGGTCATAGCTTAAGAGGGGCATTTGACCATTTTCTCATTTGTAAAATATTAAAATTTTAGCCATCTTGAAATTATGGTCCATATTTCAAGTTCAAAGTGTCAAACTTCGGTCTATCATGTATAAAATTGAACACGTGTATAAGGAAAAATGTGTTTATGCCACGTTGTTTAATAAGAGATGAACGTGTAGAGACGAGGTCCGAAGGATACACAAAGTCTCGAGGAACTGACCCCTAGAGAAGGCGCCATCGGGAAAGGTACAGGGAGAAGCGCTCGTGCTTTTGATGACATGGAGCAAAGACAAAGAGGGCAAGAGGTACAGGTGCTTGTATAGCATTAATTTTAATTTTTCTCCTTGGATGACATATTATATAGCATTTTATCGTAATTTGGCAAATTCAAGTATTTACAATTGGACATAAATTTCAATTTTAGAATTTCAACCCAAAAGTAACATTTTTTGTATCTCCAAATATTGTAATATGTAAGTAAGAACACAATGTTAGAATTAAACACTATCTTATGCTCTCTTCCCAAGAGAATTTAACATGGCACTAATTATTTTCTCATCATCCACTTCTTGTAACAACATTTCTCACTAAGGCATCTATGGACAAACCCCTAACACCTACACAATTGTTTGCCAACTCTAGACATCATCGAGCACAATATTATCGATCAAAAAATTGGCCAGTACATTTGTGTAGCGTCAAGACAAGCTCATGAACCAAACTGGCAGCCAACCTTGAACTAAATCACCACCTATAGGTAGAAATCCATTCTAGAATTCTTTTCACTACCTCTCATAAGAAAAAAATACCACAAAGAAAAGAATTGTATAGGACGAAATGACCATATCATTAGTGTACCAGATCATCTTCTAAAAGAAAATAATCATTGACATAAAAAAATAGCATGAGCTCCAGACCTCCTTGTGTCTTTGACATTTTTGAAGAGTCCGAGCAACATAGACGAAGTTTCCTTCAAGTCAAACATAAAAAAGTACAAGTCCATTAAAAAAAATTGTGTGATAAAGCAATAAAATCTCAAGCATTTTCCTCATAAGCCACTAGGTGTGATGATCGTATACTTTTCATAAGCTTTTGAACTTCATCCTACTTCATTCTTTTGAAACTTTAATGGATTCGTGTCAAACTAAAAAATGAAACAAAACATGGCCATGAATATTGTAACAAGTTTAACAAAGTTGCATATGAATTATAATTATAATTATGATTATTTAACATAAAAATATCTAAATAAATTAGCAAGAACTACTAGATCGTGGTCGCTACTATACACAATTTTTAATTATTTTAATAAATGAAGTTTACTGACCTCACTTTTAAATTTTAAAATTATAATTTGCAATTAAAAATATTAATCAAAACAAAAATTTTGATATAACTATTCTTCTATATAAATGAAAATTCAATAAGATAAAAAAAGGCAAACCAAATTAAGGAGTGGAGTGGAACTAGAAAAAGTAGTTGTAAAATGGTGAAACTTCAAATGCTCATAACTTTGGCCTCGGATGTTCGTTTCAGGTGAATTTTTTTTTGAATTTGGGTATTTTTTCGAGATCTATGCGACCAAATAGCCATAAGGCGGTTTGACTGAGCCAATATTTTGAAAAACATCTTTTAACTCATTCAATTTTGAATTTCCTCCAATTTTGAAGAAAATTGTAATTCTTTATTGCTAAGAATCTGATAAAAGAAATTTGATTTTTGAGTTCGAAATACTTTGATAATGCATATATGAATGTCAATTTTAATGCTAGATAATCAATTTTCTAATAAACAGCTTTTACCTGAAAATTTTAAATTTTCCCCAATTTTCCATAAGGATTTTTGTTCCTTAAATAAGTATGTGAAAAAGATTTGATTAAACAAAATGGATTTGGAGTTGGAAATACCATTTTAATACATAAGTGAAGTCCATTTTAACACCAAGCGTCGGCCAAGGCATGCGCCCATCCTACAGGCGACATAGGCTTGACATTGTTGGTCTTTAACGAGGAATTCCTAGTAAACGTGAGTCATCAGCTCGCGTTGACTACGTCCCTGTACACACCACTCGTCACTACTACCGATTAAATGATACGGTAAAATGTTCGGATCGCAGTGACGTGGGTGGGTCGCTGCCCGCGACGTCACGAGAAGTCCATTTAACCTTATCATTTAGAAGAAAGAGAAGTCGTAACAAGGTTTCCGTAGGTGAACTTGCGGAAGGATCATTGTCAAAATTTGCAAAGTAGAACGACTCGCGAACTCGTTTGACCTTGAAAATCGGCCGGTTTGGTCGTCGGGACCAACTGGCTCTATAACTAAGGTGTTAACGGACGTCCATGAATTTTTTTGGCAAAAGTCACGTCGGAATTCTGGTTCACCAAAAAATCCATGGACTATAGCACACGAAAATCGGCAAAATATGGGGTTTACCTGCTCTGGGCTCGTTTGACCTTGAAAATGGGCCTGTTTGGCCGTCAGGACCAACTGGCTCCATAACTAAGGTCTTATTCGACGTCCATGAAAAATTTCGGCAAAAGTCACATCGAAATTCTGGGTCACCAAAAATTCCATGGACTATAGCACACGAAAATTGGCAAAATGGTGGGTTTACCTGCTCTGGGGCTCGTTTAACCTTGAAAATGGGCCGGTTTGGCCATCGGGACCAACTTCTCTATAACTAAGGTCTTAACGGATGTCCATGAAAATTTTTGGCAAAAGTCACGTCGAAATTCTGGGTCACCAAAAAATCCATGGACTATAACACACGAAAATTGACAAAATGGGGGGTTTACCTGCTCTAGGGCTCGTTTGACCTTAAAAATGGGTCGTTTGGCCGTCGGGACCAACTGGCTCCATAGCTAAGGTATTAACGGACGTCTATGAAATTTTTTGGCAAAATTCACGTCGGAACTCTAGGTCACCAAAAAATCCATGGGCTATATCACATGAAAATCAGCAAAATTGGGGGTTTACCTACTCTGGGGCTCGTTTGACCTTGAAAATGGGTAAAAGTCACATCGAAATTCCGGGTCACCAAAAAATCCATGGACTATATAGCATACGAAAATGGGTAAAATTGAGGGTTTACTTGCTCTGGGCTTGTTTGACCTTGAAAATGGCGCGGTTTGGCCGTCGAGACCTACTGGTTCCATAGCTAAAGTGTTAACGAACGTCCATGAAATTTTTTGTTAAAAGTCACGTCGAAATTCTGGGTCACCAAAAATTCCATGGACTATAGCACATGAAAATTGGCAAAATGAGGGGTTTACCTACTCTGGGGTTCGTTTGACCTTAAAAGTGGGCCGATTTGCCATCGGGACCAACTGGCTCCATAGCTAAGGTCTTAATGAACGTCCATGAAAAATTTCGGCAAAAGTCACGTTGGAATTTTGGGTCACCAAAAAATTCATGGACTATAGCACAAGAAAATCGGCAAAATGGGGGGTTTACCTGCTCTGGGGCTTATTTGACCTTGAAAATGGGTCGGTTTAGCCGTCGGAACCATTGGCTCCATAGTTAAGGTATTAACGGATGTCCATGAAAAATTTCTGCAAAAGTCACGTCGTAATTCCGGGTCACCAAAAAATCCATGAACTATAGCACAAAAAATTGGCAAAATGGGGGGTTTACTTGCTCTGGGGCTCGTTTGACCTTGGAAATAGGCCGGTTTGGCCGTCGGGACCAACTGACTCCATAGCTAAGGTATTAACGGACGTCAATGAAGTTTTTTGGCAAAAGTCACGTCGAAATTTTGGGTCATCAAAAAATGCATCGACTATAGCACATGTAAATCAGCAAATTAGGGGGTTTACCTGCTCTGGTCACCAAAAAATACATGGACTATAGCACACAAAAATTTGCAAAATGGGGGGTTTACCTTCTCTGGACTCGTTTGACCTTGAAAATGCGGCAGTTTGGCCATCGGGACCAATTGGCTCCATAGCTAAGGTCTTAACGGAAGTCCATAAAATTTTTTGGCAAAAGTCACGTCGAAATTCTGGGTCACCGAAAAATCCATGGACTATAACAAACGAAAATCGATAAAATGAGGGGTTTACCTGCTCTGGGGATCGTCTGACCTTGAAAATGGGCCGATTTGGCCGTCGGGACCAACAAGCTCCATAGCTAAGGTGTTAACGGATGTCCATGAAATTTTTTGGCAAAAGCCCGGTCGGAATTCTGAGTCACCAAAAAATCCATGGACTATAGCATACGAAAATCGATAAAATGGGTGGTTTACTTGCACTGGGGCTCGTTTGACCTTGAAAATGGGCTGGTTTGATCGTCGGGACCAACTGGCTCCATAACTAAGGTCTTAACGGACGTCCATGAAATTTTTTGGTAAAAGTCACATCGAAATTCCAGGTCACCAAAAAATCTGTGGACTATGGCGCACGAAAATTGGCAAAATGTGAGGTTTACCTATTCTGGGCTCATCTGACCTTGAAAATAGGCCGGTTTGGCCATCGGGAAGAACTGACTCCATAGCTAAGGTCTTAACGGACGTCCATGAATTTTTTTGCCAAAAGTCACTGTCATGCCCCAAACTCAAGGGGCGCAACTGTCTCCTAATGCCAAAACTCAGGCCCAAGCCGACCCTGCTGAACCATTTGCTACTAGGCATTGCAGCCACATGTAATCAAGAAAACAAACAAGTATATATTGGCTTAAAACTAAGCCCTCGGCCGGCAAGGCCCATGTCAACAGATCTATAAAAGAAACAACTACTTCCAAGAGTTCATATAAAGAAATAGCCAACTAGCACAGAAGTCCTGATTGGGCCGCCGAGGCCACCATGATCTCTATACCAAAACTGAAAGCAAGTATATATCAAGACAATACATCAAACATCTCACAAGCTTCAACAACCTAACAAACTAGTCCAGCTTGGCCATAACGTAGCTATACACTCCACACACTAGTCTACAAGCCTTTAAGATTAGTAAAGATTGGCGGGACAGGGCCTCAGCCTACCCATAAAAATATATACCACAAAAGGTAACAAACCTCCCAACTCTAGCAATTCCGAAGGAAAGGGGCTAGCCAATAGGATAGAAGTCCATCCTGCTGTTGAGGAGGTCTACTGATTCGTCTTTCGAAACATGCATGCATGAATGCAGCACCCCCCAGGAAATGGGGCATCAGTACAAAATAACGTATAGAGTATGAAAGGTTATAGACTAAATGAGCAAATATCATAATATACCAAAAGCAATGAGTTAAGGAAATCAAAATTTAGACAAGCATGCTAATCCACTACTGAATCTAAAAATACAAAAATTATCAAACAACAACCTAACCAATCCCCCATAAGCTCGGCAGGTACAAATAACACACCACCTACCTAGGCCCCCATAAGCCCAGAAGGTGCCAAAGTCAATCTACATTCCCCTATCGGTATCATTTTGTCTTTCTAAGAAGTCACGTAGCCCTTTTTGGCAACGATATAGCCCCGTAGGCAGTGCATAGCCCTCTTAGGCAACATCATAGCTCTGTGGGCTGCACATAGCCCTCTTGTGCATAAACATAGCCCTGTAGTCAACACATAGCCCTCTTTGGCATCAAAATAGCCCCGTAGGCAACACATATCACTCTTTTGCATCAATATAGCCCCTTGGGATACACATAGCCCTCTTTGGCAATAACATAGTCTTATTAGACAACACCATTGCCCCCATAGGCAGTTCATAGCTCAACAGCTAACCACAATAGCCCCAAGGGCAACAACAAACAATTGAATAGGCTAAAGGAGAGCAATTTAGCTATAAACAATATATATGAATA
>NW_006239030.1:93429-131497 GCF_000226075.1 Solanum tuberosum | reverse complement strand
TGAATAATGTCCAAGTCGTTCCTAACTTAGGGTTGTTCTGAACAGATTATGAGTCCCTAAAATGAGGGTTTATAACCACTCAATCAGCTAACCACTCGCAATTACATCTACAAGATCATCAATATTAACTACCTTATTATATCACTCCCAAAAATTTAGCTATAAACAATATATATGAATAGTCTCCAAGACTTTCCTAACTTAGGATCATTCTTAACAGATTATGAGTCCCTAAAATGAGGGTTTATAACCACTCAATCAGCTAACCACTCGCAATTACATCTACAAGATCATCAATATTAACTACCTTATTATATCACTCCCAAACTCTAAGGAAACATGCCGAACGAAGGGAATAGCCTTAACATACCTTTTTCTTTATAATTTATGCTGAAAATACCTCTGTCCGCACCACTACAACACTAAAGAAAAAGGTAAAACCAATCAGTAATTAAGGCTAAGAATTACGATGACAATTCGACAATCGATACAGATATCTATCGTAAATTACTATCCAAGACCTAAGGTATCTATAAACTGATAAAATGTGGTTCCTACCTTTCTTTGCACGCCTAGAACACTTGAATAAAATCAATCCACTAGAAGAAAAAACCTGCTGCAACAACCTCCACGGAGCTACACCGCTCAATTCACCATGAAAACTATACCAAAACAACGAGCTCACGATGTAGGGCAATTTTTGATAAGGAGCCAAGAAGAGATCATGAACACACAAAGATGATTTGAGGATTAATGCTCTGATTTTCGTGGGTTTCTTATGAGTTGGAATGAAGAGAAATGAAGAAGATACTATCTTACAAGGTTCCACCGACCTAGGGAACCCACCTCATTTGTCTGCTTGCACATTCTCGCGAAAACACGAATATCTCTCTATTTTGAAGTCGTATAAACGAACGGTTTAATGCATTGGAAACTAGACTCGTAGACCTTCGATTCAATGGATCGTGGGCCCCATAACTCTTTATAGAATGGGATAAAACTTCTGAGACATTTGACCCAAATTTCATAGAAATCTTTAAAAAGGAACTTACGATAACTTTCACCAACTTTTATTTTGCGACTTACCTAACTTCAAAACTTGAGATACAACCCTTGAACACTTAAAATATGACATACCACATCATTCTTAATTTATTACTCACCTTCTTTGTCTTTCCACGAAGGTGCGAATTAATTTAGACGTTTCAAAAAGTCGTGGTGTCCCTTCTTTAGAAACATTCGTCCTCGAATGAAAAAATCTGAGTCACACTGTTAAGTCCTTAGGAGTTGCCAAAGTTTAGGTAGCATATCCTTTGTAAATGTGACTATCCAGGAACCTGAAATGCAGAAATTCTAACCTAGGCGTCTCACAGGACGTCATAAATAGCTAAGCACTATAGCTCCGTAATAACAGTGCGAGCAAAAATACAACGACAACAACCATAATAATAAGCAATAATATAAAAAAAATAGATAGGTACCTTACCTTACTGTACTAATATAAACTGATATGCCATCACCCTGGGGTATGAAACAAGTGAGGATATTTGGACCTCATGTCATACTCAGCTTCCCTGGTCATCTCTTCTATATTCTTGTTCTCCATAATACTTTAACCGAAGCCACCTCATTGGTCCTCAATTTACGGACCTGTCGATCTAATATGGCAACTGGAGTTTCTCGTAGGACAACTCCTCTATGATCTGAATATCCTCAACTGGGACAACCCGAGAAGGGTATCCTACGCATTTCCGTAGCTTTGATACATGGAAATCTTGATGAATAGATTCTAGTCCCGAGGGCAATTCTAACTCACAAGCCACTCGTCCTACCCGCTGAAGGATCCGGTATGGCCCAATGAATCTTGGACTAAGCTTGCCTTTCTTGCCAAATATCATAAGACCTTTCATAGGCGAGACTTTTAAGAATACCCAGTCATCGACACAAAACTCTAAGTCCCTTCGTCGCACATCTGAGTATGACTTTTGTCGGCTTTAGCTATTAGCAACCTCTCCCGAATAAGCTTAACCTGCTCCACTGTCTGTTGTACTAAGTCAGGTCCAATCAACCCTGACTCACCTACCTCGAACGATCCAATAGGGGATCTACATTTTCTCCCATACAAAGCCTCATTAGGTGCCATCCCGATGCTGGAATGATAACTATTATTGTATGCAAACTCAATAAGAGGTAAATGGTCATCCCAACTTCTATTAAAGTCCAACATACATTCCCGTAGCATGTGCTCAAGTGTTAAAATAGTGCGTTCAGCTTAGCTATCTGTCTGAGCGTGAAAGACGGTATTAAGATTAACTTGCGTCCCTAATCCTTTCTAGAAAGACTTCTAGAAGTTAGCGGTAAATTGTGCTCCTCTATCCGAGATAATTGATATTGGGACTCCGTGCAACCTAACAATTTCTCGGATGTAAAGCCCTGCATAATCTTCAGTTGTGAAAGTAGTCTTGACTAGTAAGAAGTGGGGTTATTTTGTTAGTCTGTCAACAATTACCCAAATATAGTCAAACTTAAGATGCGATCGAGGTAACCTTATAATAAAATCCATATTAATTACTTCCCACTTATACAAAGGAATGGCTATCTCCTGGACTAGCCCAGCGGGCTTTTGATGCTCAATCTTCGCATGTTGGCAGTTAGGACACTGTGCCATAAACTCAACAACGTCCTTCTTCATCCTGTGCCACCAATATATCTCCTTAATATCATGGTACATCTTCGTTGAACCAGGGTGAATAGAATAACGGGAATGATGTGCCTTTTCCATAATCTGATGTCGAAGCCCTACAACATCCGATCGACCACTATATATAAGGAATCCATCTCCTGCTATATCAAATGCTAAAGACTGTTGATCCTGAGCCTTGGCTCTGAGTTGCTCTAAGCTAGGATCCTCATGTTGTCGTGCTTTTACCTCCACAAATAGAGATGATACGGTTGTGTCCTAAATTGTGACCCTACTATCGTCTGCCTCTAACAATATGACTCCCAAGCTAGCTAACTGATGAAGCTCTCGTGCTAGTTTGCGTTTTTCAACATCTAAATAGGATAAACTACCCATAGATGTTTGACTGAGGGGATCGGCTACCACATTCGCCTTTCCTGGATGATATAAAATATCCACGTCGTAGTCTTTCAGTAACTCAAGTCATCGACGTTGTTGCAGGTTTAACTCCTTTTGTCGAAAGATATATTGAAGGCTTTTATTATCTGTGAAGATATCAACATGAACGCCATACAAATAGTGTCTCCAAATCTTTAACGCATGCACAACTGTAGCCAACTCTAAATTTTTGGTCGAATAGTTCTTCTTATGCTTCATCAACTGCCTTGAAGCATATGTGATAACCTTACCATGTTGTATTAGAACACATCCCAACCCAACACCAGAAGCATAACAGTACATCGCATAACCCTGCTAGAACTGTTGCTGATGTCAACCTATGCTTCAGCTCTTGGAAACTATGCTCGCAATCTTCAGTCCACTGGAACTTAGCTATTTTTTAGTCAACTTCGTTAATGGTGCTGAAAGTGAAGAAAACCCCTCTACAAACCTTCTATAGTACCCAACTAACCCTAAGAAACTACGAACCTCAGTCGGAGTCATGGGTCTGGGCCAAGTCTTTACGACCTCAATCTTTTGTGTATCAACTGTAATGCCTGCATCTGATACAATATGGCCTAGGAAAGCCACATAGCTCAACCAGAATTCACACTTAGAGAACTTTGCGTGAAGTTCCTGCTCTCGAAGAAACTGAAGGACTGCTCGCAAATTATCTGCATGCTCAACTTTTGAATGCAAATAGACCAAAATATCATCAATAAATACAATCACAAACGTATCTAGATACGGCCTGAATATTTTATTCATCAGTTCCATAAACACTGTTGGGGCATTGGTCAATCCAAAAAACATAACCAAAAACTCAAAATGCCCATATGTAGTTCTTAAAGCTGTCTTCGAAATATCTTTCTCCCGAACTTGTACCTGATGGTACCCTGATCTCAAATCAATCTTGGAGAAGTACTTAGCACTTTGTAGTTGATTAAACAAGTCATCGATCCTCGGAAGGGGATATCTATTCTTTATAGTATCCTTGTTCAGCTGTCGATAATTGATACACATCCTCAGCGAGCCATCTTTTTTTCTCATAAATAATACGGATGCACCCCATGGTGAAGCACTGGCTTTATAAAGCCTTTATTAAGTAAATCTTTCAGTTGATCATTCAACTCCTTAAGCTCAGTATGAGCCATTCTATAATGAGGGATATATGGGTTGTGTACTTTGTAGAATATCGATAGCAAAATCAATTTCCCGTTCTGGAGGGATACCAGGAAGCTCGAATGGAAATACATATAGAAACTCATTAACTACCGGAATAGACTGAAGAGTTGGTGGTTTTGCCTCTATATCATGAACGCGAACAAGATGATAAATACAACCCTTATTAATCATCTCCTCGCCTTCAGATATGAAATAAACCTACCTTTCGGCATTGCTGTATCGCCTTTCCATTCCCGAACAACCTCTCTTGGAAAGTGGAATCTAACAATCTTTATCCGATACTCAACATTAGCATAGAAAGACGCTAACCAGTCCATACCCATAATGACGTTAAAATCGAACATCTCTAATTCTACCAGGTCTATAGAGGTTTGGCAGTCAATAATCTCTATCATGCAACCTCGATAGACTCTCCTGGTAATGATAGATTCACCAACTAGTGTAGATACAATAAAGGGTCGATCTAATGACTCTGCTACTATACATAACTTACCCGCAATAAATGGAGCAACATAAGACAGAGTAGATCCAATATCTATCAAAGCATAAACACAATAAGAGCAAATAATTAATGCACCTGTCACAACATCTGGTGATGACTCTGAGTCCTATTGGCCGGCTAGTGAATATTTACGGTTATGGCCACTACCAGAACTAGATGTTCCCTCTCTGCCTCTGCCTCTACCTGCTGAAGTCTGGGGTCTACGCCCTGTAGACTATGCTGATGGGAAGGAACCTACTACTGACCCAGTCGACTGACCTATACCACCTTGATCTATGGTCGGGTAGTTCCTCCACACATGCCCCTCCTGTCCACAAGAATAACAACATGTGGAACCATGTCTGCACCTCCCAAAATGCATCATACCGCAAGTAGCGCAATGCAACGGTGCTGTCCTAGCCTGGCCTGAGCCTCTCTGCTGCTGAGAACTTGATGCTCGTGAACCCTCACCTGGGCCTGACTATCCTTGATGATCAAATCTACTACCCTGGAACTGCTATGGTGGAGGTCTAGGTGGTCTACTAGAATATTGAGGTCTGGGATCACCTTGAAAATCTCCATGTGAACCAGTGGGCCTAGCCCTCTTCTGTCTTTCTCTCGACCCTCTCACTCATATACTGTAGATGCTGGCAATCCTTTATGCCTTGTGCAAAGGCCTGAATTTGCGAGATATTCATATTATCATTTAGTGCAGCGATAGAACAAGCGTCGATATAGTTTGAGTCAAGCCCTCCCAAAAATCTACGCACTCTGTCATGCGTCGTATTAACAAATGTTGGTGTCTATCTAGCCAATGAATCAAATCTCAGCCCATACTCCCAAACACTCATGTTGCCCTGTCGGAGGTTCAGAAACTAGTCCACTCGGCCATCCCTAATCTCTCGAGGCAAATAGTGATTTATGAAAGCTTCTGTAAAGCTATCCCAAGTGGGTAGAGATGTATCTTTTCCCCTAGATCTCTCCCAACTTTCGTACCATAATACTGCAACATCAAGCAATTGAAATGTTGCTAACTCAACTGACTTAGTTGCTGAGGCATGCATGACTCTGAAGATCCTATGAAGCTGATCAACAAAGTATTGAGGGAGGGTCTTCTCTGCGATCTGTCCCTGTAAACTGTGGAGGATTCAAGGCAAGAAATTCATGAACTCTCAAACTTTCGGACCCTGAAGAAGGTCTGGCAACATCTGGCGTAACTGGTTGGCGTTGTGCAGCTACTAACTGTGCTAACATATATACTGCACTCTTGAAATCCTGGTCAGATGGAATAAGAGGAACTAGAGGTGGTATTGCTGGTGGAGTCAGGGGTCCTGTAGCCCTCGGAGGCTCCTGAAGTTGGGGAGAAGCTATAGGGGGATGAGAAGATGTCTCCACATGGGTCTCATAATGGGCTACCTCCACCCGTGGTACCTCGCCAGTTCCATCGCCTGCAGATGTATCTAGTCCTTGGCTAGTTGTGGTCTGCCTGGTGTCAGCCATCTCTATCTGCATAAAAATATCAATTATAAGCGAGAAACCTTAACCCTTAAGACACCGCTCCATAGCACGAGTTGAGCAAAATAAGGATAGTCATTCTAACATGCCCGGTAGCTTTTTGCTTATCGAATGTGGTGTACAACACATTTATAAACAAGACTCTACTAGACACGGCCTGCTGACTCACTAGGATACGACGTTGCTCTGATACCAAGTTTGTCACGCTCAAACTCAAGGGGCACAACTGGCTACTAATGCCAAAACTCAGGCCCGAGCCGACCCGACTGAACCATTTGCTACTAGGCATAGCAGCCACACGCAATCAAAAACACAAACAAGTATATCTCGGCTTAAAACTAAGACCTCGGCCAACAAAGCCTCTGTCAAAAGATCTATAAAGGAAACAGCTCTTCCTAAGAGTTCATATAAAGAAATAGACAACTAGTATAGAAGTCCTGATTGGGCCGTCGAGGCCACCATGATCTCTATACCAAAATTGAAAGCAAATATATATCAAGACAATACATCAAACAGCTCACAAGCTTCAACAACCCAATAAACTAGGCCAGCATGTCGATAACGTAGCTATACACCCCATACACAAGTCTTCAAGCCTCTAAGAGTAGTAAATATTAGCAGGACAGGGCCCCAGCCTACGTATAAAAATATATACAACAAAAGCTAACAAACCTCTCAACTCTGGCAGCTCCGGAGGAAAGGGGCTAGCCAACATGATAGAAGTCAATCCTGCTGCTGAGGAGGTCTACTGGGGTCGTCTTTCGAAACTTGCATGCATGAATGCAGCGCCCTCCAGGAAATGGGGCATCAGTACAAAATAATGTACAGAGTATGAAAGGTTATAAACTAAATAAGCAAGTATCATAACATACCAAAAGCAATGAGGTAAGGAAATCAAAATTTAGATAAGCATGCTAACCCACTACTAAATCTAAAAATACAAAAATTATCAAACAACAACCTAACCAAGCCCCCATAAGCTTGGCAGGTACAAATAACATACCACCTACCTAGGCCCCCATAAGCCCAGAAGGTGCCAAATCAATCTAGATACCCCTACCGGTAGCCTTTTAACTTTGTAAGAAGTCATGTAGCTCTTTTTGGCAATGATATAGCCCCGTAGGCAGCGCATAGCCCTCTTAGGCAACATCATAGATTTATGGGATGCACATAACCCTCTTTTGCATCAACATATCCCTGTAGGCAACACATAGCCCTCTTTGGCATCAAAATAGACCCGTAGGCAACACATATCACTCTTGGGCATCAATATAGCCCCTTGGGTAACACATAGCCCTCTTTGGCAATAACATAGTCCTATTAGAATCATATCCCTCATAGGCAGTTCATAGCTCAACAGTTAACCACAATAGCCCCAAGGGCAACAATAAATAATTAAGTAGGCTAAAGTCGAGCAATTTAGCTATAAATAATATGTGAATAGTCTCCAAGTCTTTCCGAAATTTGGGTCGTTCTTAAAAGATTATGAGTCCCTAAAATGAGGGTTTATAACCACTCAATCAGCCAACCACTCGAAAATACATCTACAAGATCACCAACATTAACTACCCTATTATATTCACTCTCAAGCTCTAAGGAAACATGCCGAACGAAGAGAATAGCCTTAACATACCTTTTCCTTTATAATTTATGCTGAAAATACCTCTGTCCACACCACTACAACACTAAAGAAAAAGGTAAAATCAATCAGTAATTAAGGATAACAATTACTACGATAATTCGACAATCGATACGAATATCTATTGTAAATTACTATCCAAGACCTAAGGTATCTATAAACGGATAAAATGTGGTTCCTACCTTTCTTTACACGCCTAGAACACTTGAATAAAATCAATCCACTGGAAAAAAAAACTTGCTGCAACAACCTCCACGGAGCTACACCACTCAATTCACCATGAAAACTATACCAAAACGACGAACTCGCGACATAGGCAATTTCCGATAAGGAGCCAAAAAGAGATCATGAACACATAAGGAATATTTGAGGAGTAATGCTCTGATTTTCGTGGGTTTCTTATGAGTTGGAATGAAGAGAAATGAAAAAGATGTTATCTTATAAGGTTCTACCGACCTAAGGGACCCACATCACGTGCCTGCTTGCACAGTCTCGTAAAAATATGAATATCTCTTTATTCTGAAGTCGTATGAATGAAAGGTTTGATGCGTTGGAAACTAGACTCGTAGACATTCGATTCAATGGGTCGTGGGACCCATAACTCTTTATAGAATGGGAGAAAACTTCCAAGACATTTGACCTAAATTTTAGAGAAATCTTTAAAAAGGAACTTATGATAACTTTCACCAACTTTTATTTTGCGATTTACCTAACCTCAAAACTTGAGATACAACCCTTGAACACTTAAAATATGACATACCACATCATTCTTAATTTATTACTCACCCTCTTTATCTTTCCACGAAGGTACGAGTTAATTTAGACGTTTTGAAAAGTCGGGGTGTTACATCCTTCCACCCTTAGAAACATTCGTCCTCGAATGAAAATATTTGAGTCACACTGTTAAGTCCTTAGGAGTTGCCAAAGTTTAGGTAGCATATCCTTTGAAATTGTGACTATACAGGAACCTGAAACGCAAAAATTCTAACCTAGGCGGCTCACAGGACGTTATAAATAATTAAGCACTATAGCTCCGCAATAACAGTGCGAGCAAAATACAACGACAACAACCATAATAATAAGCAATAATATTAAAAAAATAGATAGGTACCTTACCTTACTGTACTAATATAAACTGATATGCCATCACCCTGGGGTATGAAACAAGTGAGGATATTTGGACCTCATGCCATTCTCAGTTTCCCTGGTCACCTCTTTAATATTCTTGTTCTCCATAATACTTTAACCGAAGCCACCTCCTTGGTCCTCAATTTACGAACCTGTCGATCTAATATGGCAACTGGAGTTTTCTCGTAGGACAACCCCTCTGTGATCTGAATATCCTCAACTGGAACAACCCGAGAAGGGTATCATATGCATTTCCGAAGCTTCGATACATGGAAATTTGGATGAATAGATTCTAGTTCCGAGGGAAATTCTAACTTATAAGCCACTCGTCCTACCCGCTGAAGGATCCGGTATGGCCCAATGAATCTTGGATTAAGCTTGCCTTTCTTGCCAAATTTCATAAGACCTTTTATAGGCGAGACTTTTGAGAATACCCAGTCATCGATACAAAACTCTAAGTCCCTTTGTTGCACATCTAAGTACGACTTCTGTCGGCTTTGAACTATTAGCAACCTCTCCCGAATAAGCTTAACATGCTCCACTGTCTGTTGTACTAAGTCAGGTCTAATGAACCCTGACTCACCTACCTCGAACGATCCAATAGGGGATCTACATTTTCTCCCATGCAAAGCCTCATTAGGTGCCATCCTGATGATAACTATTATTGTATGCGAACTCAATAAGAGGTAAGTGGTCATCCCAACTTCTATTAAAGTCCAACATACATTCCCGTAGCATGTGCTCAAGTGTTAAAATGGTGCGTTCAGCTTAGCTAGCTATCTGAGGGTGCAAGACGGTATTGAGATTAACTTGCGTCCCTAATCCTTTCTGGAAAGACTTCTAGAAGTTAGCGGTAAATTGTGCTCCTCTATCCGAGATAATTGATATTGGGACTCTGTGCAACCTAACAATTTCTCGGATGTAAAGCCCTGCATAATCTTTAGTTGTGAAAGTAGTCTTGACTGGTAAGAAGTGGGCTTATTTTGTTAGTTTGTCAACAATTATCCAAACAGAGTCAAACTTAAGATGCGATCGAGGTAACCCTGTGATAAAATCCATATTAATTGCTTCCCACTTCCACAAAGGAATTGCTATCTCCTGGACTAGCTCAGCGGGCTTTTGGGGCTCAACCTTCACATGTTGGTAGTTATGACATTGTGCCACAAACTCAGCAACGTCCTTCTTAATCCAGTGCCACCAATTGATGTCTTTAATATCGTGGTACATCTTCGTTGAACCAGGGTAAATAGAATAACGGGAATGATGTGCCTCTTCCATAATCTGATATCGAAGCCCTGCAACATCCAGAACACACAATCGACCGCTATATCTGAGGACTCCATCTCCTGCTATATCAAATTCTAAAGACTGTTGATCTTTAGCCTTGGCTCTGAGCTGCTCTAATCTAGGATCCTAATGTTGCCGTGCTTTTACCTCCACAACTAGAGATGATACGGTTGTGTCCTGAATTGTGACCCTACTATCGTCTGCCTCTAATAATTTGAATCCCAAGCTATCTAACTTATGAAGATCTCATGCTAGCTCACGTTTCTCAACACCTAAATAAGATAAACTACCCATAGATCTTCGACTGAGGGCATTGGCTACCACATTCGCCTTTCCTGGATAATATAAAATATCCATGTCGTTGTCTTTCAGTAACTCAAGCCATCGACGATGTTGCAGATTTAACTCCTTTTGTCTAAAGATATATTGAAGGCTTTTATGATCTGTGAAGATGTCAACATGAACGTCATACAAATAGTGTCTCCAGATCTTTAACGTATGCACAACCGCAGCTAACTCTAAATTGTGGGTCGGATAGTTCTTCTCATGCTTCCTAAACTACCTTGAAGCATATGCGATAACCTTACCATGTTGCATTAGAACACATCCTAACCCAACACCAGAAGCATCACAATACACCACATAACCCTCTGGCAATGCTAGAACTGTTGTTGATGTCAACCTGCGCTTCAGCTCCTGGATAATATTCTCGCAAGCCTCAGTCCACTGGAACTTAGCTGATTTTTTAGTAAGCTTCGTTAATAGTGCTGAAAGTGAAGAAAATCCCTCTACAAACCTTATGTAGTACCCAACTAACCCTAAGAAACTAAGAACCTCAGTCGGAGTCATGGGTCTGGGCCAAGTCTTTACAACCTCAATTTTTTGTGTATCAACTGTATTACTTGCATCTAATACAATATGGCCCAGGAAATCCACATAACTCAACCAGAACTCACACTTAGAGAACTTTGCGTAAAGTTCCTACTCTCGAAGAACCTGAAGGACTGCTCGCAAATGATCTACATGCTCAGCTTTTGAATGCGAATAGACCAAAGTTCATCAATAAATACAATCACAAATGTATCTAGATACGGTCTGAATATGTTATTCATCAGGTCCATAAACACTGCTGAACCTGAAGGACTGCTCGCAAATGATCTACATGCTCAGCTTTTGAATGCGAATAGACCAAAGTTCATCAATAAATACAATCACAAATGTATCTAGATACGGTCTGAATATGTTATTCATCAGGTCCATAAACACTGCTAGGGCATTGGTCAATCCAAAAGACATAACCAAAAACTCAAAATGCCCATATCTAGTTCTAAAAGCTGTCTTCGGAATATCTTTCTCCCAGACTCGTACCTGATGGTACCCTGATCTCAAATCAATCTTCGAGAAGTACTTAGCACCTTGTAGTTGATCAAACGAGTCATCGGTCCTCGGAAGGGGATATCTATTCTTTATAGTAGCCTTGTTCAACTGTCGATAATCGATACACATCCTCAGCGATCCATCTTTTTTTCTCACAAATAATACTCGTGCACACCATGGTGAAGCACTGGCCTTATAAAGCCTTTATCAAGAAAATCTTTCAGCTGATCCTTCAACTCCTTAAGCTCAGCATGAGCCATTATATAAGGAGGGATAGATATAGGTTGTGTACCTTGTAGAATATCGATAGCAAAATCAATTTCCCATTCTGGAGGAATACCATGAAGGTCGTTTGGAAATACATCTAGAATCTCAAAAACTATCGGAATAGACTAAAGAGTCAGTGGTTCTGCCTTTATATCATGAACACGAAAGAGATGATGAATACAACCCTTAGTAATCATCCTCCTCGCCTTCAGATAGGAAATAACCTACCTTTCGTCGTTGTTGTATTGCCTTTCCATTCCCGAACTGCCTCTCCAAGAGGAGAATGTAACAATCTTTGTCTGACACTCAATATTAGCATAGCAAGACGCTAACCATTCCATACCCATAGCTAAGGTCTTAACGGACTTCCATGAATTTTTTTGGCAAAAGTCACGTCGGAATTTGGGGTCACTAAAAAATCCATGGACTATATCACATGAAAATCAACAAAATGAAGGGTTTACTTGCTCTAGGGCTCTTTTGACCTTGAAAATAGGCCGGTTTGGCCGTCGAGACCAACTGGCTCCATAGCTAATTCTTAACGGACGTCTATAAAAATTTTTGGCAAAAGTCATGTTGGAATTCCGGGTCACCAAAAAATGTATGGACTATAGCACACGAAAATCAGCAAAATGGGGGGTTTACCTGCCCTAGGGCTCGTTTGACCTTAAAAAGTGGCCGGTTTGGCCGTCGGTACCAACTAGATCCATAGATAAGGTCTTAACGACGTCCATGAATATTTTTGGCAAATGCCACGTCGGAATTCTTGGTCACCAAAAAATCTATGGATTATAGCACACGAAAATCGGCAAAATGGGGGGTTTACCTGCTCTGAGGCTCGTTTGACCTTGAAAATGAGACAGTTTGGCCGTCGGGACCAACCGGCTCAATAACTAAGGTCTTAACGAACGTTCATGAAATTTTTTAACAAAAGTCACGTCGGAATTCTGAGTCACCAAAAAATCCATGGACTATAGCACAAGAAAATTGGCAAAATAGAGGGTTTACCTGCTCTGGCGCTCCTTTGACCTTGATAATGTGCCGGTTTGGCCGTCGGGACTAACTGGCTCCATAACTAATTTCTTAACGGACGTCCATGAATAATTTCGGAAAAACTCACGTTAGAATTCTAGGTCATCAAAAAATTCATGGACTATAGCACATGAAAATCGGCAAAATGGGGGGTTTACCTTATCTAGGCTCGTTTGACCTTGAAAATGAGCCGGTTTGGCCGTCGGGACCAACTGGCTCCATAGCTAAGGTCTTAACGGACGTCTATGAAAAATTTCGACAAAAGTCACGTCGAAATTCTGGGTCATCAAAAAATCCATGGACTATAGCACACGAAAAGCGACAAAATGAGGGGTTTACCTTCTCTGGGTCCCGTTTGACCATGAAAATAGGCCGGTTTAGCCGTCGAGACCAACTGGCTCCATATCTAAGATCTTAACGGACGTCCATGAATAATTTCAGCAAAGTCACGTCGGAATTCTGGGTCACTAAAAAATCCATTGACTATAACACATGAAAATCGACAAACTAGGGGGTTTACCTTCTCTGGGGTTCGTTTGACTTTGAAAATGGGGCGGTTTGGCCGTCAGAACTAACTGGCTCCATGGCTAAGGTCATAACCGACGTCCATGAAAAATTTCAGCAAAAGTCTCATCGAAATCCAGATTACCAAAAAATCCATGGACTATAACACACGAAAATTGGCAAAATGGGGGGTTTACCTGCTCTAGGGATTCTTTGACTTTGAAAATGGGCCGGTTTAGCCGTCGGAATCAACTCGCTCCATAGCTAAGGTCTTAACGTACGTCCATGAAAGTTTTTGGCAAAAGTCACGTCGAAATTCCGATTCCCAAAAAAATCCATGGACTATAAGCACACGAGATTCGGTAAAATGGGGTTTTACCTGCTATGGGGATTGTTTGGCCTTGAAAATGGGTCGGTTTAGCCGTCGGGACCAACTGGCTCCATAGCTAAGGTCTTAACAAACGTCCATGAAAAATTTCAGCAAAAGTTGTTGACATCCTTTGAGAAGGTGCAACATCGTGATGACTCGCCAAAAAATAGCAATTCATTTTTTAAAAAGAATTAAAAGAATTTTAAAAAGGGTAGAAGGGGTAAAAGCAAATTATAGGGTAAAAGGGAGTCGCCACCTAATTTTAGGAAAACTAGGAAATCAATTAATAAATTAACTTAAAAATATTTCTACGAAACCAATAGATTCTAGGTAGGGAGTTCAAGTTATTTCGAGTGAAAGGTGTTAGGCGTCCTTCGAAATCCACAATTGTGGGTTCTGATTGAATTCATTTTTTTCAAATTGAGGAGGAGATAACAATAATATACAAGTATAATAAGCATGCAATATACATAAGTAATGAAATGAAATAATAAAGTAACAAACGGACCAGGTTTGCCTAACGTCAATATATACAAAATAACGAATAAGAGTATACGAACCTAATTCGAATAGCTTCAATGGAAAGCACCTTCGGGTACCTGTAAAGACACTTAGTAAAAGTATTAGTAATAAATAAATATGAATAGATCAAATAATAACTTTAAGAATAAAAACTCGTCTTATTAACATGGGAGGCCTTGGAAATCGACGGTAGTTTCTTCATCGGCCAATTTTAACAAACAAAATATATGAACTTAAACTAAATTTTCGTCTTTTAACATTGGGGAGGCCTCCAAAACCGACAGAGAGATTTTTTCATTGGCCAACATTAATATATTTTTTTAAACATCAAATCATATGGAACTAACAAAGATAAGAAATAATATGCAACAATCTTAAAACAATAACTATATAGAAATAACAAAAACCATCAATAATAACTAGTTTATAATAACAACATATCAATAAAGCTTGCTGGACTAATAAATGAAGAACAAGTAAAATATAAATAAAATTAAAGTAGCAAAAAGCAAAATGAAGCAAGCACGAGTCACTAAAGATACAAATACATAAATAAAAAATGAAATTAAAAAAAGTCATCAAACAATAGTAGCCAAACATAGAAAGTAATAAATGAATTATTTAGGAATGAAAACAATAATAAACATAGAAAACAATGACTAACAGTAACTTAGCAAAATCAAAACAATAAACTACTGAAAATAGTGTAAAAAACCCGAAAAATACATAACATCAAGTATAACACCAAACAAAACATTTAATAAAGAATATTAACACACAAAAATAAAATAAAAATGTATACATACACAGTTCAACATAAGCGGCAGAAATAAACAAGTAATAACTAAAATTAATTTAAATCCATACAAAAATACATAAAATAATCATAGAGAATATATACCTCGCCGGAGTTGGTTTAAGTGCTTTGGCCGTTGTTCTCGAGCCTTAATGCTCGCCTGGTTGTGTTGTTGGTTTTTCATGAGCTCGCTGGAGTTGTAGAGCTTGGCGGATCTGGTTATTCGAGCTTCGAGCTTTATCGTCGATGTGAAATGGGTCTGGTTTGGGGTTTGTTCGGAGCTACTGGTTCGAGGGAGTTCACCGGAGCTCAAAGCTCGCGGTGGTGGGTTGTTTCTGGTGTAGAGGAGGCAGCGACTTTGAGCCAAAATACCTGTAAAAAAAAGAAGAAAACGTGAAAGGGGAAGGGAAAGACTGACCACCATCTTTATTGGCTCCAGTTCATCGAACCTTGAGGCTCCTCACCGGAGCTTGGTTTTGGCGTGGAGTTCACTGGAGAAACAAGAAAAAAAATAGAAGGGGTTTTGGATTTTGTTTGGTGTTGTGGGTCTGGTGGTAGAGTTGTGTTTCTAGAGGTGGTCTGGAGAGGAGAAGGACATGTGAGGGTCGTTTTGGGTCTGGTTTCTGGTTGCTTCACCGAAAAAAATGGAAAATGTGAGAAGGATTCTGGGGGGCTGTTTGGTTGCTGGAAAAGTGAAGGAAAGGGGTTGGATTTAGTAGAGGACTGGTGGGGTTTGAGGTTTGGTTTGCTGGGGTTTTTTGGGGGTTTCAGGTAGTGGTTTGGCCGGAAAAAATGGGTCGTTTGCTGTTGTTTGCTGCTGTTGGAGAGAGTTGCTGGCAGCAGCAGCGAAGAGGAGAAGTGTTGGGTCTGGTGCCTGTCAGAAAAAGAAGAAAATGAACGGGGTTTTGGTGGTGGACTAGTCGAACTCCGGAGGAGCTCCGGTGAATTTGTCACCGGAAAATAATGAAATAAAAAATCTCTAACTTACCCTCCTAGAAATTTCATCCACCACCTTAACCTAATGAGAAAACTATTCTTTATATAGGGGATTGAAAATTACCAATACCACTATCTTAAAATTGTGGGTCAAAACTATCAGTTAATAAAATATTTGTGTATGAAATATTATCTATATCAGAATGAATTTCTGGATTGTGCAAAATATCAAAATGAATATTAACAAATGTAACAGATAAAATGAATATTAAGAAATGTAACGAACGTAACCAATGACATGTAAAAAATATAATTTAATAGAAATAATGAATTTATAAAAGATGAACAAATATTTGAACGTATTCAACCGGCTGTGACAAAATAATATAAAGAAAATTAACCAATAAAAATCCTAATAATTTGAGAATAAGGATAATTATCAACAAATTGCATTAAAATGGCAAAACATGTACTTTGAACTATTTAAAAAATAAAATACTTAAAAAGTATTAACTTTAGAAATATCAGACCAAAATTTGGTGTCAACAAAAGTCACGTCGAAATTCTAGGTCACCAAAAAATCTATGGACTATATCACACGAAAATCGGTAAAGTGGGGGGTTTACCTGCTCTGGGCTCGTTTGACCTTGAAAATGAGTCGGTTTGGCTATCGGGACAACCTGACTCCATAGCTAAGGTCGTAACAGACGTCCATAAAAAATTTCAGCAAAAGTCACGTCGGAATTCCAGGTCACCAAAATTCCATGGACTATAGCACACGAAAATCAGTAAAATAGGGGGTTTACCTACTGTAGGGCTTGTGTGACCTTGAAAATGGGGAGGTTTGGCCGCCGGGACCAACTGGCTCTATAGCTATCACGACCCAAGGGTACCCCCTAGACGTAACATGGCACATGGAACCCCGAAATGCTCCAAGTAAGCGTCTTAGCATATCATCATCAAATAAGTAAATTGATAACGTTCAAATATACTTCTTGAAAAGAAATATAAACGATCGTATGCAATATATTTACCCAACTATGAGTCGGGGTCGATCCCACAGAGAATATGGAAGAATATTGTCAATAGCAAATATTTAACTCGATAGTCGTTATATAAAAATGGGGGGATTTAAATTGAAATAAAATAAAAAACAATAAAAAGATAACTTTGAACTAAGTATTTATTTATATTCAGATTATTAAAAGTAACTAGGAATGTGTTCCCCATAAGCTCATAACGCGGTAATCCTAATAATAGTAATCCTTTTCTAGTGTATTACATGCAAAGTGATAAGTTAGGTATCTCTAAATCCTTGGTCCGGCATCTAGAGAATTTCACCCCGCACCTTGGTCCGGCTACGTGTGTATAATTTACTAACCCTTACCTTTACCTCATATTAGACATCATAATCGATGTTTGGCTTAGTTATTACTTCGCACCAATCGACACTAGCGAGTTCTAACGCGTGCACTCGTTAAAAAGACTTCTAAATGAAAGAATTATCAATGCATGCAAAACACTATTCAAGAATTGCTTAGTTATTATTCATACTTTGTTAATCGCTTATGGTTCCCACAACCCTAGTTATGAAAGTTAGCTACTCATTATCTCAAAAAAACACAATCAAAATTTATTAAAATAAATATGCTTGTGTTAATCATAAAAAGTTAAGAACAATAGCTAAACTATCTTTTATTAATCACGAATACAAATAAATAATAAAGGAGAAGAAAGAATAAACCACAATTCTCCGGCCTCCACGGCGGCTCTTCCAAAGTTCCTAAGCTAGAAGAAAATTTTATTGTGTCTTGTATCTTGGTTCTTGGCCTCCCAAATAATTATTTCCATGCCCTATTTATAGATGTAGGAAACCCTAAATAAAATAATTGAGTCCAAACAAATTAGGAAATCAAAAACCCGAAAGGAATTGGATTCCTTTTTCTCCGCGTGTAGCTTCCAATTTTGTGCGTGTAACTTCTTTTGATGTTGCTGCCTGATACGTGGACCAGCAGGTAAGTTTTTCTTTCCTTATTTGCATATAAATTATATTAATATTATATTAACTTATTTCTATTAAGCTGCCTGCTTGATTTCCTTCTTCAACTTTCCATCTTAATTCGTTTTAGCTCCAAACATCTCCAATTTTCCATCAATTTAATCCTACAAATAAAATACACAATTTAGCACAATCCATAAATTTATGCTCATAAAGGACAAATATAAATACTAAATGTGAGGCAATTAATGATTAAAAATATGTATTTTGACCTCACATCATAAATAATAATAGAGAATAGAAACACATTTTAAGTCTATAAGAAATTTTTTATCAAAGTAAAGCGGAAGTCTATACACAGTCTCATTTAACCATCTACTACAATCGAGGTCTCAAAAAAGGGTCGCAGCACTTACAATAGAAATCCAAAATGAAATACAAAGGAATGAAAGAAACAACAAAATGTCCTTGTCCTCGAATCCATGAGGACATACCACAACCTTTGGAGAATAGTCAATCCAAGCTTGAACAAGAATGAAGGATCGCCTCAAACGCCGGAACCTACACTTTGTGGAAAAGGGTCGAAGAAATATGGGTTAGTACAAACTTGCACTAAGTATGGTAGCCATGCACAAAACCATGAAAATATGCTTAAAAAAAGACCATTTAGTTAAAGAGAATGCATTTTTATCAAGTTTGAGAATCATCATAAAAGGTAGGGTGAAATCATAATCCATGAGCATATTCAATACATAAGTCATCACATCATAATAGGAACTCACCATGAATACCCTCAAAGTCTACTTGTGACATGCATAAGTAAGATCCCATACTCCTATCTACGCTAAGTAGAACCTCTTGAGCAACCATAGTTAATAATTCAACTTTTAATTACATTGGGAATAAGCCTTAACTGACATAGACCATGTGAGTTTAACATGGAATCCGATGTCATACCCCACACCGAAAAGAGGTGTCCTACTTGCCTAAGGTAGAACTAAGTGTATTAGCTTTTAGGTGGATCCACTAGCTAAAGACCTATGAGGGCACATAGTTATGGGATACAAAGATTGTTACTAGAAACACGCCCTTTCTAGCGGGGGAGCTTCCATCTCATATTCAATATCCACTTGGTGCTAAGCATTATTTCCCACAATTTCATGTTTAGTCTTGAATTGCATTTACAAGTATGAAGGAGTGTCTAAACCCTTCATCCAACACAATTCATAAAGTAACTCATAGATCCAATAGGTGAGAATGGACTTTCAACCTTTAAATAAACACTAGTGAGAAGAACTTTCACATCATGATCACTATGTGTTTATGAGAATGCACTTTCAATTAACACAATAACTAGACTATAATCATGTTCATAAAGCATGCATACATAAACCACAATTTGGCATAATTCCTATGTCTTACCTTTCTTGGATCAAGGATCACATTCTTGCAATCAATTTAGGGTTAATACATTCAACATTGATAATAATATGATCAAAAGAACTACATTATAACAATACAATCCCATACAATGGACCTTACTACAATTCACCCCACCAAAGTCATAAATTAGGGTTATGGGGATTTCATGGATCCATGGGGAAATTTTATCATAAAAACACCATAAAACAGTAATTAAACCATAATATAAACCAATTGAATCATTGAAAACGTTTTGATAAGGAATCCATGACTTAGAATGAAAACCCTAGGTTTTGGAGAATTGTATACTTTGAAATTGAGAGATTTGGGACTTCATGGATGAAAAGCTAACCATGAATCAAAACTACCATACCTTAATTGAAGATTACTCACTAATTTGGGTAGAAAAGATGAGTTCTTGAGCCCTAGACCTTGACTTCTTCTTCTTCTTCTTCTTCTTCAATGGAGGTTTTAGAGAGAGAATTATTTGGGAGGGAATAAGTTTGTTTTGGGGTCTCAATGGAGGTTTTAGAGAGAGAATTATTTGGGAGGGAATAAGTTTGTTTTGGGGTCTTGAATGAATGAACTAATTGAATTAGTTTAGGGTTCTATTAGGTATATATAGTTAGTTTTAATAAGTATTAAACGACCCTACTTAATTAATTAATTAACCATAAGCCCCTCCCTTAACTCTAATTAAAACTAAATAACCAACCTATAGTGCTCACTCACGAAACCCCACCCACGGATCGTGGGTAGGTCCACGAGCCGTACTGGCAAAACGTGGTTTGTTAATGGAACTAAGGGGGAGCAGCGGAGGTCCAGCCTCGACCCACGACCACCACCTACGGGGCATGGGTCCACCCACGGATCGTGGGTAGGCTACCTCAAGGTCCTCCCCAAGACCCATTGGGGGGGTCATGTCTTGATGTTTATACCCAAAAATATGTATATTAATATCGGGGGTTATTTTACGACTCTAACCTTTACGTTAAACCCCATTTAGGCTACTAGTCTACACCTTAGGCTCTAGTTTAGTTTTACAAATTTTTTGGAATGTTACAATAGCTAAGGTCTTAACGGACGTCCATGAAATTTTTTGGAAAAAGTCACGTCGAAATTTTGGGTCAATAAAAAAATCCATGGACTTATAGCATACAAAAATCGGCAAAATGGGGGGTTTACTTGCTCTGGGGCTCGTTTGACCTTGAAAATGGGCCGATTTGGCCGTCGGGACAAACTGGCTCCATGGATAAGGTCTTAATGGACGTCAATGAAAAATTTCGGCAAAAGTCACGTCAAAATTCCGGGTCACCAAAAAATCTATTGACTATAGCACACGAAAATCGGCAAAATAGGGGGTTTACCTGCTCTGGGCTCATTTGACCTTGAAAATAGGCCGGTTTGGCCGTCAGGACCAACTGGCTCTATAACTAAAGTCTTAACGGACGTCTTTGAAAAAATTTGGCAAACGTTACGTCGAAATTTCGGGTCACCAAAAATTCATGGACTATAGCACACGAAAATCGGCAAAATGGGGGGATTACCTGCTCTAGGGCTCATTTGACCTTGAAAATAGGTCGGTTTGGCCGTTGGGACCAACTGACTCCATAGCTAAGGTCTTAACGGATGTCCCTGAAAATTTTTGGCAAAATTCACTTCGAGATTCCGAGTCACAAAAAAATTCATGGACTATAGCACACAAAAATCGGCAAAATGGGGGGTTTACCTTCTCTGGGATCGTTTGACCTTGAAAATGGGCATGTTTGGCCGTCGGGACCAATTGGCTCTATAACTAAGGTCTTAACGGGCGTCCATGAAAATTTTTGGCAAAAGTCACGTTGGAATTCTGGGTCACCAAAAAATCAATGGACTATAGCACACAAAAATCAACAAAATGAGGGATTTACCTGTTCTAGGGCTCTTTTGACCTTGAAAATGTGCCTGTTTGGACGTCAAGACCAACTGGCTCCATAGCTAAGGTCTTAACGAACGTCCATGAAAAATTACAGAAAAATTCACGTCGAAATTCTGGGTCACCAAAAGTACATGGACTATATCACACAAAAATCGGGGGCTCGTTTGACCTTGAAAATGGGCCGGTTTGGCCGTCGGGACCAACTGGCTCCATAGATAAGCTCTTAACGGACGTCCATGATTATTTTTGGCAAAAGTCACGTCGTAATTCTGGGTCACAAAAAAATCCATGGACTATAGTACAAGAAAACCGGCAAAATGGGGGGTTTACCTGCCCTAGGGCTGTTTGACCTTGACAATGGGCCGGTTTGGCCATTGGGACCAACTGGCTCCATAGCTAAGGTCTTAACGGACGTCCATGAAAAATTTCAGCAAAAGTCATGTCGGAATTCTGGGTCCCCAAAAAATCCATCAACATAGCAGACGAAAATTGGCAAAATGGGTGGTTTACCTGTTCTGGGGTTCGTTTGACCTTTAAAATGGGCCGGTTTGGCCGTCGGGACCAACTGGCTCCATAGCTAAGGTCTTAACGGACGTCCATGAAAAATTTAGTTAAAAGTCACTGTCACGACCCAGGGGTACCTCCTAGACGTAACATGGCGTACTTGACCCCGAAGGGGTCTCATACAAGCCCTTAGCATAATCATAACGTAAGATAATAGAAAAGTACAGAAAATTTAAAACTTCTTTTATCCATACAATCTAAACATTTTCATAAAACAAGCGAAAGTCTTTAGTATTCTTTTGTCTCAAACCATCTAACATAACTCTTGAATAAAACTCTTGGGACAAAACCCATACAAAGTCTAAAACATAAAGAAATTACATAAAGGAAATAATGGGTTTGTCCTCGAAGCTATAAGGACTCACCAAATCTTGAACTCTTCTTGCTCCTTAGAAACCTAGCCTCCAAAGGAACTCAATCTCCAAAACCCTACATTTGATTAGAATGTAGGCAAAGTATGCGTTACTACAAAATGTACCAAGTATGATATCTAGCACAACACCATAAGAGCATCTCAAAATATTTAGTCAACATAAGACATAAGCATAAGAGATAATAACATAGTCATAACATAATCTCCAACATAAGCATCATATAATCATAAGTCAACATAAGACATAGTTAATGAGCATAGGAGATAAGTCATAATCATATAAGCATAATTGACTCTTAGTCATCTATACCATAATAACACCATTCTCAAGTAACCTCAAAAGCATACATGTGCAAAGCATGACTAGCATCCCATAATACCACCCAAGCCAAGTATCCCTTTTTCGTCATCTTAATCATAGTCTATGTGCATGGTCAAGTCTCTAAGCTTTTCTACCACAAGGGTACCATACTCCTAAGTAACCTCAAAGCACACTTGTGCAATGTATGAAAGGCATCCCATACTACCCTTCACACTAAGCATAACCTTGAAGTCATCCTAGGCATATTCACCCTCATTTGGTCTCACTATTGGCTTTCTTCATATAGACAAGGGAACTACCACCTTTAGTCAAACACATCTTGGAAGGCAACTATAGCAACTACCCAAGCTAAACTACACTATATGAGAGAACCCTTCATAACTAGTCTCAAGTCATACTTGTGCAATGTATGAATAGCATCCCATACTACTATCCACACTAAGTACTCCTTTAGGCTATCATGAATGCTCACTAGTTGGGGACTAGTCCCTCTTGACTATTTGCCTCTATTCACTTATGGTACTTCTCTTCTTAGTACAAGGCAAGACATCACACATGAATGAGCACAAGTCATCAATTCAAGGCTACCAAGGAATAACACCCTACTAGGCTAGACCAAGCTAATAATCTAACTAACATTTCTACATTATGCTAAGTCAAACTAACATGGAGGGCATACTAACATGCAAGTCCAAGCTATTTAAGGAAATGACACCAATGTCCTATCCCATCTACCATGCAACAGATCCCATGATGTTATGCAAGCTATCCTTAGGAGAGTGTGATCCTCAATCCTAAACTACCATGAGTACTACTAACTCAAGCTACCCTTGACATGCCTCTTACAATGCAAAGTCAAGCTATCCTTACAAGCACACCAAGATGTTATGTAAGCTATCCTTAGGAGAGTATGTTTCTCAATCCCAAGCTACCATTAGGAGAGTATATGTCCTCAATCCTAAAGCTACCATGAAATGGTTTTGGCCTAACCAAATCAAGCTACCATGAAATGCATTTTTACAATGCTAGTTCAAGCTATCCATAGGAGAGTATAAATCCTCCATCCTAAGCTACCATGAAATGGTCTTGTCTTACCAAGTCAAGCTACACATGAAGGGATCCTATATCACAACTTCAAGCTATTCTAGTCTAAGATGCTTTGATTCATTTTAGGTTATTAAGCCAACCTAGAATCATTCTATGTGAGAGAACTTTGGATCTCCTAGCATAATCATGCCTAAGTGTGTGTAAGTGAGATTGGATCTTCAACAATACACAACAAATCACATCATATTGACTATTCCCCCAAAGCCCTAACATTGATAACTACAAGCCTTATTCTCAAGCTTAACTTCATTCTATCATCATTCATGTCTAGATTACAAGACATTCAATCACATTCTTCATTACTAGGTGATTTTAGTCATAATTCATCATGAAGGCTCAATTCCATATTTACAAGTCAAGACCCATCATATTCAATAAATTATAGTTCAATTCATGATTATATGTTCTTAACTATGAACAATTACTACTCATGACATTGATTTAAGAAGATCACTTTTGAACCTTTAATTTCACCTCTAATGACATAAACCCACAAATATCACATTCATCAATTTAGACTAGGGTTTACCATAGAAATCACATAAATTCATCATAATATCACTAAGCAAAGCTAAATCAATCATAATTGGGTATTATCCACTAGATTGGAATCATACCCAAACTCTACCCACAATGCAAGTAGAACCCTAACTAGAATTAGGTTTTTAACTTCACAATTGGGGGATTTCTAAGGGGCTTTATGGGTGGAAGAACCCATATATGATTAAGCTAAACATACATTTAATCAAATCCCTAACACAAGCTTTCAACAATGGAGGTTGTTCTTGGTCCAAGCTTCAAGCTCTATCTTCTTCTTCAAGTCTTGGGTTTTCTAGAGAGAGAAATATTTGAGAGGATAGTGATTTGGGGTTTTGATTCTAAATGACTTAGTTGGGGAGGTTAATGACTTAAAATAGTCCATCTAGGTGTATAAAGTCCATATAAAACGACCCCCATTTAATACTAACTAAAAGTGAATTTACTAAAAGACCCCTCCTAAGGCAGCCCACTCCCAAGCACCACGAGAGGACTTCACGGGCCGTGGTCAAGACCACGAGTTGTGGTCCTGCCCGTGGTCCTTGGACAGTGGCTAGGGCTTAATCTCCTGGCCCCTACAAGCCTAAGGGAAGACCACGAGACCTCCCACGATTCGTGGTCAAGACCACGAGTCGTGATGATGATCGTGGACCCTAGGCAGTAGCTAGACCTAAAGGCCTTGCCTCCCATAAAGCTAAGGGATCTTCACGAGACCATTCACGGACCGTGGTCAAGACCACTGGTCGTGAAGGTGGTCGTGGACCTTGGGCAGTGCTTGGCCAATGTTGGGCAGCCTTGGCCTTTGGCTTAGGCTTTGCCCCTTTGCCTTGGCAATTGCCCTTGTAACCCTCAATAAAATCTTAAATGGTCTTCTAAGCTACGAGGTCTAACACGTACCTTGACGTTTAAACACTAAACCCCTTATTCTATGTACGGGAAGTCTCATCTATGAATCTATTCCTCATACATCAAACTCTAGAACCCTAGCTTGAGGCTCTAGTTAAGTCTACTAGTTTCCGGGGTATTACAGTCACGTTAGAATTCTAGGTCACTAACAATCCATGGACTATAGCACATGAAAATTGGCAAAATTGGGGGTTTACCTACTCTGGGGATCGTTTGACCTTAAAAATGGGCCGATTTGGCCGTCATGGGCTAATACACACGAAAAATAAGGGAATTTGCTCGTCAGCTAAAAATGGGGCTGTAGATTTGGAAATAAGCGTGAAAAAAAGGGTGTGAGTATACCTGATAGTTCCCCAACTCAATACCGAGTTCCTCATAAAGCTTTTTGAGAAAAATAATTTGGGTGCTCCGGGCGTCAGATCCATGGGCTAATACACACGAAAAAAAGGAGAATTTGCTCGTCGGCTAAAAAAGGGGTTGTAGATACAGAAATGGGCGTGAAAAAATGGTGTGAATATACGTGATGATTCCCCAACTCAATACGAACGTCCTCATAAATTTTGTTGAGAAAATATTTTTGGGTGCTCCAGGCGCCAGATACATGGGCTAATATACACGAAAAATAGGGAAATTTGCTCATCCGTTAAAAAAAGGGCTCTAGATACGGGAATGGGCGTGAAAAACATGGTGTGAGTATACGTGATGGTTCACAACTCATTATGGAGGTACTCATAATTTTTTTGAGAAAAAAATTTGGGTGCTCCGGGCATCAGATCCATGGGCTAATACACACGAAAAATAGGGGAATATGCTCATCCGCTAAAAATGGGGTTGTAGATGCGGAAATGAGGGTGAATAAATGGTATGAGTATACATGATGGTTCCCCAAATCAATACGGAGGTCCTCATAAATTTTTTTGAGGAAAAAAATTTGGATGCTTCGGGCCCCAAATCCATGGGCTAATACACACGAAAAATTGGGGAATTTGCTCGTCAGCTAAAAAAAGGGTTGTAAATGCAGAAATGGCGTGAAAAAAATGGTGTGAGTATACGTGATTGTTCCCCAACTCATTACAGAAGTCATCATAAAGTATTTTGAGAAAAAAAAATTGGGTTGCTCTCAACGTTAGATCCATTCCTAATACACACGAAAAATTGAGGAATTTGCACGATTCTTAAAAAAGGGACTGTAAATGCATAAATGGGCATGAAATAAATGGTGTAAGCATACGTGATGGTTCCCCAACTCAATACGGAGGTCCTCATAAAGTTTTTTGGGAAAAAATTATGGGTGCTCTAGGCTAGAGATCCATGGGCTAATACACACAAAAAATAGGAGAATTTGCTTGTCGGCTAAAAAGGGGGTTGTACATTTGGAAATGGGAATGAAAAAAAGGTGAAAGTATACATGATGGTTCCCCAACTCAATACGGAGGTTTTCATAAAGTTTTTTTAGGAAAGTTTTTTGGGTACTTCGGGCGTCAGATCCTTGGGCTAATACATACGAAAAATTGAGGAATTTCTGCTATTCTTAAAAAAAGGGATGTAGATGCGGCAATGGACGTGAAAAAAATGGTGTGAGTATATGTGGTGGTTCCCCAACTCAACACGGAGGTCCTCATAAATTTTTTGAGAAAATAATTTTGGGTGCTCTGGGCGTCAGATCCATGGGCTAATACACACGAAAAATAGGGAAATTTGCTTGTCGACTGAAAAAGGGGTTGTAGATGCGGAAATGGTCATGAAACAAATGGTGTGAGTATACGTGATGGTTCCCCAACTAAATACAGAGGTCCTCATAAAGTTTTTCAGAAAAAAAAGTTTTAGGGTGCTCCGGGCACCAGATCCATGGGCTAATACACACGAAAAATAGGGGAATTTTCTTGTCGGCTAAAAAAAGGGCTGCGGATGCATAAATGGGCGTGAAAACAAATAGTGTGAGTATACATGATGGTTCTCCAACTCATTACGGTGGTCCTCATAAATTTTTTTGAGAAAATTTTTAGGGTGCTTCAAGCGTCAAATCCCTGGGCTAATACACACACAAAAAAATGAGGAAATTGTGCGATTCTTAAAAAAAGGGTTGTAGATATGAAAATGGGCATGAAAAAAATGGTATGAGTATACATGATGGTTCCTCAACTCAATACGGAGCTCTAAATAAAGATTTTTGAGGAAAAAATTGGGTCCTTCATGCGTCAGATCCATGGGCTACTACAAACGAAAAATAAGGGAATATGCTCGTAGGCTAAACATAGGTTGTAGATGCGGAAATGGGCGTGAAAAAATGTTGTGAGTATACGTGATGGTTCCCCAACTCAATACGGAGGTCCTCATAAAGTTTTTTCATAAAATATTTTTGGGTGCTCTGAGCATCAGATCCATGGGCTAATACATACGAAAAAAATGAGGAATTTGCACAATTCTTAAAAAAGGGGCTGTAGATGTAGAAATGTGCGTGAAAAAAATGGTGTGAGTATACGTGATGGTTCCCCAACTCAATACGGAAGTCCTCGTAAAGTGTTTTGAAAAAAAAATTGGGTGCTCCGGGCATCAGAACTATGAGCTAATACATATGAAAAATAAGGGAAATTTGCTCGTCGGCTAAAAAAGAGGTTGTAGATGCGGAAATGGGAGTGAAAAAAATAGTGTCAGTATACGTGATGGTTCCCTAACTCAATAGAGAGGTCCTCATAAAGTTTTTTCAGAAAAATTTTTTTGGTGCTCCGGGCGTCAAATCCATGGGTTAATACACACGAAAAATTGAGGAATTTGTGTGATTCTTAGAAAAAGGGTTGTAGATGCGGAAATTGGCGTGAAAAAAATGGTGTGAGTATACGTGATGGTTCCTCAACTCAATACGGAGGTCCTGATAAAAAATTTTGAGAAAAAAAAATGGGTTGTCCTGGCGTCAGATCCATGAGCTAATACACACGGAAAATAGGAGAATTTGCTCGTCGACTAAAAATAGGGTTGTAGATGCGGAAATAGGTGTGAAAAAAATTGTGTGAGTATACGTGATGGTTTCCCAACTCAATACGATAGTCCTCATAAAGCTTATTGAGAAAAAAATTTAGGGTGCTATGGGCGCAAGATCCATGGGCTAATACACACGAAAAATAGGGGAATTTGTTCGTCGGCTAAAAAATGGGATGTAGATGCGGAAATAGTCGTGAAAAAAATGGTGTGAGTATACGTGATGGTTCTCCAACTCAATACGGAGGTCCTCATAAGGATTTTTGAGAAAAAAGTTTTGGGTGCTCTGGGAGTTAAATCAATGGGCTAATACACACAAAAAAATTGAGAAATTTGCGTGATTCTTAAAAATGGGTTATAAATGAAGAAATGAGCATGAAAAAAATGGTATGAGTATACGTGATGGTTCCCCAACTCAATACGGAGGTCCTCATAAAGTTTTTTGAGAAAAAAATTTGGTTGGTCTGGGTGTCAAATCGATGGCCTAATACACACAAAAAATAGGGAAAATTTGCTCGTCGGCCATAAAAGGGATTGTAGATGCGGAAATGGACTTGAAAAAATGGTGTGAGTATATGTGATGGTTCCCCAACTCAATACGGAGGTCCTCATACAGTTTTTTGAGAATAAAAATTTGGGTGCTTCGGGTGCCAGATCCACAGGCTTATACACATGGAAAATAGGGGAATTCGCTCGTAGGCTAAAAAATGGGTTATAGATGCGGAAACGGGCGTGAAACAAATGGTGTGAGTATACGTGATGGTTTCCCAACTCAATACGAAGGCCCTCATAAAGTTTTTTTCTCAAAAAACTTTGGGTACTTCGGGCGTCAGATCCATGGGATTATACATACGAAAAATTGAGGAATTTGTGAGATTTTAAAAAAAAGGGTTGTAGATGCGGAAATGAGCGTGAAAAAAATAGTGTGAGTATAAGTGATGGTTCCCCAACTCAATACAGAGTTCCATATAAAGTTTTATGAGAAAAAATATTTGAGTGGTCCGGGCGTCTGATTCATGGGCTAATACACACGAAAAATAGGGGAATTTACTCGTCGGCTAAAAATGGTGTTGTAGATGCGGAAATGGGCGTGAAAGAAATGGTGTGAGTATACGTGATGGTTCCCAAACTTAATACGGAGGTCCTCATAAAGTTTTTTGAGAAAAAATATTTTGGGTGCTCCGAGCGTCAGATCCATGGGCTAATATACACGATAAATAGGGGAATTTGCTCGTCAGCTAAAAAAGAGGTTGTAGATGCGAAAATGGGTGTTAAAAAATGGTGTAAGTATACGTGATGGTTCCTCATTTCAATATAGAGGTCTTAATAAAGTTTTTTGAGTAAAAAATATTGGGTTCTCCATGTGTCAGTTCCATGGGCTAATACAAGCGAAAAATAAGGGAATATGCTCGTAGGCTAAACATGGGTTGTAGATGCGGAAATGGATGTGAAAAAATTGTGTGAGTATATGTGATGGTTTCCCAACTCAATACGGAGGTCCTCATAAAGTTTTTTCAGAAAATATTTTTGGGTGCTCTGAGCGTCAGATCCATGGGCTAATACACACTAAAAATTGAGAAATATGCACAATTCTTAAAAAAGGGGCTGTAGATGCAGAAATGTGCGTGAAAAAAATGGTGTGAGTATACGTAATGGTTCCCCAACTCAATACAGATTTCCTCATAAAGTTTTTTGAGAAAAAATAATTGGGAGCTCCGAACGCCAAATCCATGGGCTATAATACACGAAAAATAGGGGAATTTGCTCGTCGACTAAAAAAGGGGTTGTAGATGCGGAAATGAGCTTAAAATAAATGGTGTGATTATACGTGATGGTCCCCCAACTCAATACAGAGGTCCCTACTATGTTTTTGAGAAAAAAATTAGTGTGCTCCGTGCTTCAGATCCATGGGCTAATATAACAAAAAATTGAGGAATTTGCGCTATACTTAAACAAGATGTTGCAGATTCAAAAATGAGCGTAAAAAATGATGTAAGTATACGTGATGGTTTCCCAACTCAATACGAAGGTCCTCAGAAAGTTTTTGAGGAATTTATTTTTTGTGCTCCAGGCGCCAGATCCATGGGCTAATACACACGAAAAATTGAGGAATTTGTGCGAGTCTTAAAAAAAAGGTTGTAAATGCGGAAATGGGCGTGAAAAAAATTGTGTGAGTAGACGTGATGGTTCCCTAACTCAATACAGAGTTTCTCATAAAGTTTTTTTAAAACAAAAATTTGGGAGCTCTGAATGCCAAATCCATGGGATAATACACACGAAAAATAGGGAAATTTGCTCGTCGACTAAAAAAGGGGTTGTAGATGCGGAAATGAGCGTGAAAAAAATGGTGTGAGTATACGTGATGGTTCCCCAACTCAATACGGATGTCCCCATAATGTTTTTTGATAAAAAAATTTAGTGTTCTCCGGGCGTTAGATCTATGGGCTAATACACACAAAAAATTGAGGAATTTGCGCTATACTTTTAAAAAAAAGGGTTGTAGATGCGAAAATGGGCGTAAAAAATGGTGTGAGTATACATGATGGTTCCCCAACTCAATACGGTGATCCTCATAAAGTTTTTTGAGAAAAAAATATGGGTTCTCCGAGCATCAGATTCATGGGCTAATACACACGAAAATAGGAAATTTGCTCGTCGGCTAAAAAAGGGGTTGTAGATGCGGAAATGGGTGTCAAAAAAATGATGTGAGTATACGTGATGGTTCCCCAACTTAATACGGAGGTCCTCATAAAGTTTTTGAGAAATTCTTTTTAGGTGCTTTGAGGCGCCAGATCCATGTGCGAATACACACGAATTTTTTTTTGAGAAATTTGCGTAATTCCTTAAAAATAGCTTGTAAATGTGAAAATATGCGTTAGAAAATCATGTTAGTATATGTGATGGTTCCCGAACTCATTACATAGGTCCTTATAAAGTTTATTTCAGGAAAAAAAAATTAGGTGCTCCGAGGCGCCAGATCCATGGGCTAATACACACGAAAAATTGAGGAATTTGCATAATTTCTAAAACAATGGCATGTAAAGGCGAAAATATGTGTTAAAAATGGTGTGAGTATACGTGATGGTTCCCCAATCCATTACGTATTCCTCATAAAGTTTTTTCAAAAAATATTTTTTGGGTGCACCGAGACGCCATATATTTGGGCTAATACATATGAAATAAGGAAGAAAATTTGCGAATTCCTAAAAAAATAGCTAATAAATGCAAAAACATGCGTTACAAAATGTGTGAGTATACATCATGGTTCCCCATAGTTCATTATGGAGGTCCTCGTAAAGTTTTTTCAATAAATAATTTTGGGTGTTCCTTGGCACGAGATCGATGAGCTTAAACATACGAAAAATTGAGAAATTTGCGTAATTTCTAAGAAATGACCTGTATGTGTTCAAAAAATAGTGTGAGTATACGTGATTGTTCTCGAACTCATTACGAATGTCATCATAAAGTTTTTTCAGAATTGGTTTTTTGGATAATCTGAGGCACCAAATCCATGGCTAATACACACAAAAAATTGAGATATTTGCGTAATTTCTAAAAAATTGTATGTAAATGCGAAAATATGCATTAAAATTTGGTGTGAGTATACATGATGGTTCCCGAAGTCATTACAGAGGTTCTCATAAAGTTTTTTGAGATATTTTTTTAGGTGCTCCGAGGCGCCAGATCCATGAGCTAGTACATACAAAAAAATTGAGAAATTTGCATAATTCCTTAAAAATTGTTTGTAAATGCGAAAATATGCGTTAGAAAATCGTGTTAGTATATATGATGATTTCCAAACTCATTATGAAGGTTCTTATAAAGTTTTTTTCAAAATTTTTTATTTAGGTGCTCCAAGGTGCCAGATCCATGGGATAATACACACGAAAAATTAAGGAATTTGCATAATTCCTAAAAAAAATGGCATGTAAAGGTGAAAATATGTGTTAAAAAATGGTGTGAGTATACGTAATGGTTCCTGAACTCATTGCGGAGGTCGTCATAAGTTATTTTAGAAAAAAATTTGGGTGCTCCAATGTGCCAGTTTCATGGGCTAATATACACACGAAAAATCGAGGAATTTACGTAATTCCTAAAAAGTAGCTTGTATATGCGTTAAAAAAATAATGTAAATATACATGATGATTCTCAAACTCATTATAGAGATCCTAAAAAAAAAAATTGAAAAAACTTTTAAGTATTTCGAGGCATCAGATCTATGTGCTAATATATATGAGAAATCAAGAATTTTCCTTAGTGAGTTTCTTTCTTCGGTGTGTCATGAAGCAGCGAGCCACGTGTGAAAGCGGCCATGGATGCTTTCGTACCACCAGCCAATCACTACAAGCCTCACTGCCACCTAGGACATAAACATTAAAAATTGCCTAATATTTCTAATTGAATATCCCAACGCGCACTAGGTAACGCGCCATCTGTTACTCCTCTTAGGTGAAAACTTCTCGCTCACAGAGAGAGAGAGACAGAGAAAGAGAGAGCGGCTACCGGTTACTTTCCCCGTCTTTGGGGAATTTTGAAACAAATCACTTTCAGCTTGATCTTCGCTTTACTGGGACCAAAATCTCTGGCATCAATTCATCATCAGGTATGTGAATTTCTCTACTGAAAATGTAATTTGGGGATTGTCCTCTTTACCAATTGTGTTATTTTATTGCTTTACTAGATTTGATATCCTGGGAAAGGCCTTATCTGGGTAAATCCCGACTTGGGTGTGAGAAATTCTGGTAAAATTGGTATCTTTGCTGTTTCATTTGGCGATTTTCATTTACTTTTCTTGAATTTAATGCATTTTATATATGTCTTCTGTGGTTTTAAGATGTGGGGTTTTAATTTTATCCTCCTCTGTTAGTGTTTCTTTTTGTAGATTTTAACTGACAGTTGTTTTGCCAATTTTTCTTGACCTAGAACCTCCGGGGAGATCTTGGATGTGGCTACGGAGGGTTGGTTCCTTTTAATCCTCTAGATTCTTGGCCTGATTTTTATCTTGTTTGAGGTCCTTTTAATGCCATTTTGATGGCGAAGCGACCTGAATCATCAGTTGGATACTCTGTTACCATTCCACCCCCTCAGCAAGGGACTCAGTCACCTAGACCTGACACTGTATTTAGTCCTCCTCTTTTCCCATCATCCTCAGCAGGTCCTATATTTCCTCCACCAATTGTTCAACCAAACCAGATTCCTTCGCCGTCTATCAAGACTCCCAATTTACCATCACCTGCTAATGGAGTTAGAACTGGAAGCCCTGCTCCTCATCTAAGCACCCCACCTGGTCCTCCTGTGTTTTCGTCACCGCTACAACCAGCTGCAGTGCCATTCAGAACTTCTCCAGCTACCCCTCAGCCTATTGCGTATTCCTCTGCTTCATCTCTGCCCACATCATCACCTCCCCAGTTTTCAAATGGGTCTGTTGAGCTGCATCACCAAATTTCTGATGTTACTGAAGATTGGACACCTGCTGCAGAATCTCCAAATGTTCTATTCTCGGCTCACAAGGTATCCCTTTTAAGTTCTTAATTAAACTTGTTTCTATTGTAGTGTTATCCTTATAAACCTGATAGTAACTTATTTCACTATGAGTCGTACTTTAAGAGAGGCGGATCTCATATTTATGATGTTCTTTCTCTCCGGAAAGATACTTGATTGTGAATTTTAATATTTTCTCCCTGTCCCTTAGAATAGTTGCAATGAGGATCTTATTCTTCTTCTCTGAAACATCAAATTGCAGGTCATTTTTCAATTTGATCTTTTAATTCTAATTTCAACTATTACTTTAATGTTAACTCTCACTGGATGTTGCTGTTCACATTAGCCATTTATTCTTACTTATGATGATTGACTTTTCTTCTGAAGGTGTTGAAGCAGAAAAAATTTGCAAATATTCCAAGTCTAGGATTTGGTGCATTAGTTTCCTCCGGAAGGGAGATGTCACCTGGTCCGCAAATGATACAACGCGATCCCCATCGTTGCCATAATTGTGGCGCATATGCAAATCTTTATTGCAACATTTTACCTGGCTCAGGTCAGTGGCAGTGTGTGATATGTCGTAACCTCAATGGAAGTGAAGGGGACTATATAGCTTCTAACAAGGAAGAACTGCGCAATGTGCCAGAACTATCATTACCTTCAGTTGATTATGTCCAGACAGGGAACAAGAGGCCTGGTTTCTTTCCAGTGTCTGATTCCAGAGTGTTAGCACCAGTTGTTCTTGTAATAGACGAGTGCTTAGATGAACCTCATCTCCAGCATTTTCAGAGCTCCTTGCATGCATTTGTGGATTCTTTGCCTCCAACAACAAGACTGGGGATTGTCACATATGGCAGCACAGTCTCTGTATATGATTTTTCTGAAGAATCGATTGCATCCGCTGATGTATTACCCGGTAACAAATCACCAGACCAGGAGTCTTTGAAGGCATTGATTTATGGGACCGGGATATACTTGTCTCCTATGCACGCATCTCTTCCTGTTGCACACTCAATATTCTCATCATTGAGGCCATACAACCTGGATATTCCAGAGGCTTCTAGAGACCGTTGCCTGGGTACAGCAGTTGAAGTTGCTTCGGCAATTATTCAAGGTCCATCAGCAGAAATGTCACAGGGTGTTGTTAAAAGGCCTGGTGGGAACAGCAGAATTATTGTTTGTGCTGGTGGACCAAATACATGTGGTCCTGGATCGGTTCCTCATTCTTTCTCGCATCCAAACTATGCTCATATGGAGAAAATTGCATTGAAGTGGATGGAAACCCTAGGTCGTGAGGCATTCAGGAAGAACACAGTTATTGACATATTATGTGCAGGCACATGTCCAGTAAGAGTGCCTGTCCTGCAACCTCTTGCCAAAGCCTCGGGGGGTGTACTTATTCTCCATGATGACTTTGGCGAGGCTTTTGGTGTGAACTTGCAGAGAGCATCTGGGAGGGCTGCAGGTTCACATGGTTTACTTGAGGTCCGCTGTTCGGAGGATATTTTTGTTAGTCAAGTTATAGGCCCTGGTGAAGAGGCGCATGTGGACAGCAACGAAGTGTTTAAAAATGATGATGCTCTTGTCATTCAAATGCTAAGCATCGAAGAAACACAAAGTTTTGCATTATCAATGGAAACCAAGAGAGACATTAAGCGTGATTTTGTGTATTTCCAGTTTGCATTTAAGTTTTCTGATGTCTACCAATCGGATATCACCAGAGTCATCTCTGTTCGGTTGCCTACTGTGGACAGTGTTTCATCATATCTTCAAAGTGTTCAAGATGAAGTGGCTGCTGTTCTCATTGCCAAGAGGACACTTTTGAGAGCCAAGAATGCCAATGATGCACTTGACATGCGAGCCACGGTTGATGAAAGAATCAAAGATATAACAAGCAAGTTTGGTTCTCAAATGCCCAAATCAAAGCTCTATCAGTTCCCGAGGGAGCTCTCGTTGTTGCCCGAAGTTTTATTCCATCTTAGAAGGGGGCCGCTTCTAGGAAGCATTCTTGGTCATGAAGACGAGAGATCTGTGTTGCGGAACTTGTTTCTGAATGCAGCATTTGATTTGTCCCTCCGAATGGTGGCTCCTCGCTGTCTGATGCATAGACAAGGTGGCACTTTTGAGGAACTACCTGCTTATGACCTTGCTATGCAATCTGATGCAGCAGTTGTTCTTGATCATGGAACTGATGTCTTCATTTGGTTGGTAAGCAACTTACCTCTTTCTTTAGAGTGCCATCAAAGAGCTTGTATTTAGCAATAGTAGTAAATCCTATAGTTTTTCTCTTTGCTTGTCATTATCCTTGGTTAGCTCATGAATCTTCATGCTTGGCTAAGAGCTAATATAATGCGCTATTTATTGTTATTATGAGGCTTTTTTTTGTTAAGCGATAGCCTTTATTGATGTCTCGCTATGAAGGTGCTGGAGTTAATATAACAGATGGTGCAGAGCACTGATTTGTGCTGAATATCACAGGTTCACTTTTAGGAAGTAAAAAGGAATAAGCTGTAAACTATGGATTGGACTAGGCCACACTATGCAATGAATCTAAAGAACCTTCAGGATTGTCATGTCCCGGGAGTTGTAATACATATTAATTAAGAAAAATTAAGAAGGGAGGAGGCTATATTAATCCTCGTAGTGCATATATATTCTCTGCTTTTCTTTGAATTAATCATTATTAATGATTGTTAGGGTTTACAAGGAGGATAAGCAAAGAGTGGCTTGAGTTTTGACTAATATCTTGTAAATAATCTTGATTTTTCTTAGTGCAGTCCAAATAATAAACACGTCCAAGTTGATCTTGAATTTAGAACCTGCTTTCTGAAATCTTTGGTTGAGATCAACTTCCAAGTAGAAGCCGAATGCACCTGAATATTGACTTTTATGTGTATATCTTCATGTCTGTGCTTCAACTGCTCTATATTCATACTGGATGCTACTTTGAATGAAGTGCAGTGTAGAGATTTCTGTTTTGTCAGCTTTTTCCTATTTCAAATTATTGCAGTCATATGTCACTTGTCAGACTGACTTATTTGAGGAGTCATGTGACAGCTTTGAACATGAGAATTTTATTCTTTTCGTTCCATTGATTTTTCATTTCATTTCACCGGATATGTTCAGGGCGCGGAACTTGATGCTCAGGAGGGAAAAGGTGCAGCAGCATTGGCAGCTTGCAGAACTTTAGCTGAAGAGCTCACGGAAATGCGGTTTCCAGCTCCTCGGATTCTTGCATTCAAGGTATACTTGTTTCCAAATCTAAGACCGTTCATTCTCATATGACGGAACAATTGAGATTTAAATTTTGGTGCGTCACAGGAAGGAAGTTCTCAGGCTCGATATTTTGTTTCCCGGCTGATACCGGCACACAAGGACCCTCCTTATGAACAGGTAAATGGATTTCAACTTATGCCTGTCATTAGCCACTTTCAGGTGCTATCTGTTTTTATCATTTCTGTTTAACAGACTGTTTAGCGGCAATGAGTTATTAAGCTATGTGTGAGAAATATAGGAAAAGAATATTATTGAATTATTGTTGTTTACATTATTACATTGAGACCCTATTTATAGACCCTAGAATACAATCCTTTACCAAGTATGATACTATTTAGTATTCCTATTTCTATTTCTATTTCTATTTCTATTCTAATAGAATTGTATATACCTATTTCTATTCTAATAGGATTGTATAAACTTATTCCTATTCTAATAGGATTGTATAAACCTATTCCTATTCTAACACTCCCCTCAAGCTAGTGCGTACAATTCATGTACCTAGCTTGTTACAAATGTAATTAACACGAGGACCGATGAGGGGCATGGCGAGATATCTGCAAGTTGATCACTCGACTTCACAAAATTGACAATCAATCTCAATGTGCTTGGTCTTCTCATGAAATACTGAATTTGATGCATAATGCCGATAAAACACAGAGTGATAAAATTACAGTGTTGGAACTTCCCAAACCAAGCTTGCAAAGACTGTTTCAGACCATAGCATGACTTACGTAATCAACATACAAGGCTACTAAACTCCCCCTGAGCAACAAAATTAGGTGGTTGCTCCATATAGACTTCTTCACAATGCAACGGTCGCCGAAAGTGCTCAAAATCTAGTATAAAGTGTATGGATCATGTTGGAATCAATAGACGTGTCAATATTTAACAAGAAAGTCACCGAAAAACTGGCCGGAACATGCTCATATGCCGGAGTATTAGATTTGATGGATAAAAGTGGTCACAATCTAAGAAATAAAATTATATGGGTAGGGTCGGAATGATGTCACGACCCAACTAGAAAATA
>NW_006239030.1:86595-92575 GCF_000226075.1 Solanum tuberosum | reverse complement strand
TGTATAAACATATTCCTATTCTAATAGGATTGTATGAACCTATTCCTATTCTAACACTCCCCCTCAAGCTAGTGCATACAATTCATGTACCTAGCTTGTTACAAATGTAATTAACACGAGGACCGATGAGGGGCTTGGTGAGATATCTGCAAGTTGATCACTCGACTTCACAAAATTGACAGTCAATCTCAATGTATACTGAATTTGATGCATAATGCCGATAAAACACAGAGTGATAAAATTACAGTGTTGGAACTTCCCAAACCAAGCTTGCAAAGACTGTTTCAGACCATAGAGTGACTCATATAATCGACATACAAGGCTACTAAACTCCCCCTGAGCAACAAAGTGCTTAAAATCTTGTACAAAGTATGTGAATCATGTTGGAATCAATAGATGAGTCGATATTAAACAAGTCACCGAAAAACTGGCCGGAACATGCTCATATGTCGGAGTATTAGATTTGATGGCTAAAAATGGTCACAATCTAAGAAATAAAATTACATGGGTAGGGTCAGAATGATGTCACGACCCAACTAGAAAAAGAAATTATATATGATAGATCGAATTGATGGAACGACCCCATTGAAAAAGAGAAATAGTATGGGTAGGGTCGGAATGATGACACAACCCTGCTGAAAAAGAAAAATTATACGGGTAGGGCTGGAATGATGGCACAACCCTACGCAAATCAGATTTGAGGAGTCAACGGAAAGACGAATGGAACTATGCAAATCAAATCTGATCAGGAGTCACTGAAAAGACACATGATGCTATGCAACTCAGATATGAGAAAATAGTTCAGAAAAATCCATGGTACTACACCAATTAAATATGAAAAGTAGTCCGGAGAGATGCACGGTGCTACACAAATAAGATATGCAAAATAAAGGTAGTCACCATAAGGATGGCATGGTGCTACACAAATTAAATGGCACGGTGCTACACAAATTAGATATAAGAAAGTAGTCACCGGAATGATGACACGGTGCTACACAAATTAGATATGAGAAAATAGTCATCGAAAAGATACACAGTGACCCAACTTTTGCTAACATAATCGTTGGCCGGACGGGCGGCATATATGGATAATAGCCGCCTGCCGGCAGCGGAAGCTCTTTGATTGTTTACCAAGATAGTAGAGGCTCAGATACCATGTGAGAAATATAGGAAAAGAATATTATTGAATTATTGTTGTTTACATTATTACATTGAGACCCTATTTATAAACCCTAGAATACAATCCTTTACCAAGTATGATACTATTTAGTATTCCTATTTCTATTTCTATTTCTATTCTAATAGAATTGTATATACCTATTTCTATTCTAATAGGATTGTATAAACTTATTCCTATTCTAATAGAATTGTATAAACCTATTCCTATTCTAACACTATGATTTGAAAGGACTGGTCTTTCCGGAGCAGTATAATCTGAGATTTTCTCTCTCTATCTCGGGTTTAGGAATTTGATTTACAAAGTAACTTAAACCTTGTGTTGTGGTGACCAGAAATGAAATCAAGCCAACGAACAAGCACAAATAAGAGTTACTACTCGAATTACGATGCAGAGGAAAGCATAATTTGTAGTAGGAGAAAAATCTTTCCAGCTTAGAGCTATGGAGAAAATGTTGTCTGGTATTTTGATAGAAGTAGTTATGTCAGCAGATCTAGGTAGATAACAGAACCTGGGCATACAATATATTGGAATTGCCATTAGAAGGAACCAGAAAGCTATTTGGAAGATGGGGGATATCAATGCAATTGTAGGGACATTGTTGTGCAAATTTCAACATGTAAAGAAGACTGTTTGAATAGAAATCTTATTAAAAAGGACTCATCCGGATTTGTGGCAAAAGGTGGAGGATTTGTGGCTTAGGTCGCAGGTTCAAGCCGCACACCACGCAAAGCGAAGCCTGGTATATAAGTGGAGAAGGGTAGAGGAGCAGGCCCATTATCCACCGAATTTAGAAGGCTGTGATTAGTCCACAAAGGGCGGGTCACAGATGGATTTCTCGGTTATCAAAAAATAAAAAGACTCATCCGGATAGGAAATATATGAAGTAGAAGAAGAATTCCCGAAATTAATCATAACTACGGATGTATTAATGTTGCTATGGAACGCTATAATTTGTGGTGAAAGGATCTCATCAGTGAAAGGAACTAGCACAACAACTGATAATGAGCCATCCCATGTAGCAGCTTTGAGAAATGGCCACAAGACTGTAATAACTATCAAATTGTGGTTGAAGAAAGCTTATTAAAACGGAAAATGAATTTCATGTATAGATGTTTTGAGAGTGGGTTGGTGATAATGTGATGAAAGCCCCCTACTCTTTGTAAATGCAAAGATGGGCTGGTGTTCCCTTTTTTTTTGGGTGACGGGAGGGGGTATTTTATCTGACTTTGGGTAGACGGTAGTTTCTCTTAAAATGTTTGTCCCTACTATCAAAAGTTTGTGGCCTCGTATCACAATACCTTGAAACTATAAAGGACTTGCAGAGAAGATCACATACTTTTAGAATTTAATATGTTAAAGAAATTTGAGTTGATTTCTTGATGTTTTCTTTTCTGTTTTGGTGAGTTGCTCTCATTATTTCTTTATCTACCTTTGGTTGTTGGCTGCTTGGTAGAAGTGTTGATAAACCAAGTTGGTTAATTTCATCTGTAGGACTTCCATAAATAATTCCTTATAGAATTCATTGACCAACACCTACCCTACTTTTACTATTTATTTGGCATTTCCATTGCTATTCTTGTGCTCTGAACACTGAAGAGCCCAACAAAATGTGTTCCCTGTCATGAACCTCTTAACCAGCCACGGCTGATGCTGTCTTAAATCCTCCTTTCATTATTCACTGCTTTGCTTGCCATCCCACTCTGCACCTTGTCCCCTGTCCTATAAATCTTTTGGATCCACACTGCATGTTTTTGTTGTTGAAATAAATATTTTTCCTCTCTGTTCTGACTGCAATGACATAGTGGGTTATATATCAGATGGTTTTAATTGGGGAAAGCAGAATTGAACATTCAGACAAATTTGTAACTTAGAGATCTTAACTGCTTCTTGTTTATTAACATTGCTGAGTTTTGCCCTGTTACGAATTTCAGTTCTGATACATTAAAAGGCATTCAAAATTGTAACTTTGCTCAAATGATTTTGCAGGAAGCAAGATTCCCACAGCTTCGGACTTTGACTGCAGAACAGAGAACGAAGTTGAAAAGCAGCTTCCTTTACTTTGACGATCCCAGTTTCTGTGAATGGATGCGGAGTTTGAAAGTTTTGCCACCTGAACCAAGTTAAAGACGGTAATTGAACATTTAGTGGCAAATCTTCAAGGAGCAAGTCCTGAGAGTTGCATTTGGATGTACCATCGGGTCCAATGGCATAAACACATAGTTGAGTCGTGGGTGACAGAGCCTCTTATCTCTCAACTTTCTGCTGATTGCGGGTTATCATGCCAGGAAATGGAACTCTTCCATTGTGATCCCTTTCTGTATGAAGTCTAAGTGACTGAATTCTTTTGAAATAAAAATTCACTTTTCTACCTACCCCTCCTACCTTGTGATCAATTTTTTTCCAGTGAAGAGAAGCCAAAGGGATTATACATTTTTTGAGTGATTTGTAATGATGTAGAACAAGTTTGCAAGTTGGTTAGCAGTTAGTACATAGTTGATGTTGTGAATTGGTTAATTCTCTGTAGACAATAGACATAAATGTAGCATTTCTTTAGTACACAATGAGCTTCTAAGGTACTTTTTTGCTTCAGTTTAAGCTTGCGTTGGTACATGCTATATGAAATCATGATTTCAAATCAATATTTGGACATGCAATTTGGAATTATAATTTCAAATTAGTGAACTTGTTCGCGCTTTGCGCGAAGTGAATGGTCGTTTCATAAATTTGTTATTAATTAAAAATGTAAAACTTGTTTTTACTACTATAATTCTTTTAAGGATTTTTTAATATTATAAAATATTATTGATGAAAATTTATCGTTTTGCTAATTCCTTTTTACTTTGGAGAGGTAAAGTAAAAATTTTAATTTGATTAATTTTGAGCTTTAGTCTTTTATGTTATTGAATTCTAAATTAGTAATGTGTATTTATTCAATGAAATTTATAGAGATCAAAGTTATTTGATTGATCGAACACACTACTCTGTCCCTACTTTCACAGAAACAAAGAATATAGAATGGACAGAAGTATTGATCAATAACAATAATAATAACGTCATGAAAAATATATAATGTATTAATATGTGTGAGAGAGATCTTTTAGCAAAAGAAATAATTTAGAAATTCAAAAATGCAAATAAAATTCTGTTAAAAAAAGCAATTCTTATGAAGTCATAATAATTAGTTCATAGAATAAACAAATAAAATACAATACAAAGAATAAAAAAAAGTAATTTGACGAAATAATATAACATTAATAATGAGATTTGAAGGAAGGAAGTAAAAGAAATTAATAGCATTGATGATGTATGGAATTAAATATGATCATCTTTGATATTTCTTATTTTTTTTAAAAATCAGTTTTTTGATTTATTTTTTAAAAAACTTCAATAAATAAAATAAAATTTGAGGCATAATCTTTTTTGAAAGAATGACTTTATTTCTGAGAAATTATTTAATAAAAATATAAGAAAAATATTGAAAATATTGATAAATTTAAATTAAAATAAATTTTAATTAAAGACACAAAAAATAAGACAAAGTAAAAGAAGAAAGAAATTAGTAGAATAAATAAGTTGAAAGAAAATAAACTTTAAGTAAAGAAACATAAAAAAATAAGAGATAAATTTGTATAATACTTATTCTCTCCTAATTTGGTACAATTCTCTCTCTCTATATATATACTCCCTCCGTCCCATTTTATGTGGCAATATTTGATCGGGCACGGAGTTTAAGAAATAAATGAAGACTTTGAAATGTTTACCAAATTGCCCTTTAAAAAGTAGACTTTTTTCTCTCTCCTCATAAATGTATTGGAGTATTATTTTAAAATTAAGTGGGACCAACAAGGATAAAAAGAGGAATTGTACTTTTATAAACTTACCATATAAGGAAATGTGACATTCTTTTTGGGACTGACCAAAAAGGAAATGGTGCCACATAAAATGGGACGGAGGGAGTATATATATATATATCTATAAAGATCATTTAGCAAAAGAAATGATCTAAAAATTCAAAAAGGCAAATAAAATTTTGTAATTTTTTTTTTTGCAATTTTTATGAAGTTATAATAATAATAAAAAAAAAGAAAGAAAAATAAGTGATTTAAGGAAATAATATAAATAACATTAATGATGAGATTAAGGAAAGAAGTAAAAGAAATCAATAGCATTAATGATAATAGGAATTAAATATGGTCATTCTTGATATATTTTCTTACTTTTTCTAAATAAAAAAAAAACAGTCTTTAGAAATTAAAGAAAATAACTCCAAAGAATAAAATAAAATTTGAGGCATATTTTATTTTGGAAGAATAATTTTATTTAAGGGAAAATTTCCTAAATGTTGATAAAATTTAATTAAAAAATATAAAAACTTTAATAGAAAATATAAAGAAAAAAGGGTGATTTAAGGAAACAATATAAATAAAATTAATATTGATGAGATTAAGGGAAGGAAGTAAATTAAATTAATAGCATTGATGATGATAGGAATTCAATATTGTCATCTTTGATTTTTTTATTTTTTTCTAAAAAAATCAATCTTTTTGAAAATTTTAATAAAAAACTCCAACAAATAAAATAAAAATGTGAGGCGTAATTTCTTTTGAAAGAATAACTTTATTTCTGAGAAATTATTTTAATAAAAATATAAGTGAAATGAAGAAAGAAATTAGTAGAATAAATAAGTTAATGTCAGAAGTAAACTTTAATTAATTGAAGATAAAAAAAAAAAAAAACTTTAAGTAAAGAAACAAAAAAATAAGATAAAATTAAAAAAGAAAGAAACTTGTGGAATACTTA
>NW_006239030.1:85324-86516 GCF_000226075.1 Solanum tuberosum | reverse complement strand
GAAAGTATAAAGTTGAGAGCCTTATTTTAATCTCTTCCATTGTGTATTTCATAAGGATGAAGAAGACTCTTTTATAAGAGGTAGAAATCATTCGTTTACTACCTTAACCAAAATATGTTAGTAATACACAATTGAAGAGATTTGTAACACAGTCCCTTGGATGTTTATAGATAATGTGCCTCGTTAAAATCTTAATAGGAAAAATCCAGTGGGAAAAAACCTAGTGAAGAAAAAAGAGTACACACATCTTGTTATACGCCCTGAGTGCTACCTCATTAAAAACCTTACCAGGAAAACCCAATGGGACAAAAACTTGGCTAAGGGAAAAATAGTACAACGCGTATTTTACTCCCCCTGATGAAAAATTTATTTGATATCTTGGAGACGACGCATTCCAATCTTATATCTTAACTTTTCAAATGTTGACGTTGGCAATGCCTTAGTGAATAAATCTGCAAGATTATCACTCGAACGAATCTGTTGAACATTTATCTCACCATTTTGTTGAAGATCATGTGTGATAAAGAACTTAGGTGAAATATGCTTTGTTCGGTCTCCTTTGATATATCCTCCCTTTAATTGAGCTATGCAAGCAGCATTATCTTTATACAATATTGTTGGAGTCTTTGTTTGCACAGAAAGACCGCATAATTGCAAAATGTGTTGAGTCATTGATCTCAACTATACACGCTCTCGACTGGCTTCATGAATGACTATTATTCCTACATGATTTGAAGAAGTAGCAACTATTGTTTGCTTCATCGAACACCATGATATAGCTGTATCTCCATATGTGAATAAATAACATGTCTGAGATCGGGCTTTATGTGGGTCAAACAAATAGCCAGCATCTGCATAACCGATCAATTCTGACTTAGATGCATTAGAATACAACAATCCCATATCAATTGTTCCTTGAGATATCTGAATATATGTTTAACACATTTCTAATGTCTTCTTGTTGGACATGAGTTGAATCTCGCCAATAAACTTACTACGAAACAAATATCTGGCCAGGTATTGTTGGCTAGGTACATTAGTGCCCCAATAGCACTAAGATATGGTGTTTCATCACCAAGAATCTCTTCATCCTTTTCTTGAGGTCGGAATGGATCTTTATTTATATCGAGAGATCTCACAACCATCGGGGTACTCAATGGGTGTGATTTATCCATGTAAAATCGCTTCAAAA
>NW_006239030.1:73558-85010 GCF_000226075.1 Solanum tuberosum | reverse complement strand
GGATTTTCATAAAAATATTGTGGTCTAGTGAGCCATATAAATAGGCTGTGACAACATCCATTAGATGCATTTCAAGCTTCTCATGAACCGTCATATTTATTAGATACCTGAAGGTAACTGTATCTATCACAAGAGAATATGTCTCCTCATAATCAATGTCAGGCCTTTGCGAAAACCCTTGTGCCACAAGTCGTGCTTTATATCTTACGACTTTACCATTTTCATTGCGTTTTCGCACAAAAATCCACTTGTGCCCCACTGGCTTGACACCTTCAGGTGTTCAGACTATTGGTCCAAAAACTTCACGTTTTTCAAGTGAAGCCAAATTTTAAACAAGAAAGTTAAACAAGAGGAAAATGCAAGAATACTTAAAACAAGAAAGTAAGGCAAAGTGTGATGGAAAGTATTAAAGTTGAGAGCCTTATTTTTAATCTCTTCAATTGTGTATTTCTTAAGGGTGAAGAAGACCCCTTTTTATAAGAGGTAGAAATCATTTGTTACTACCTTAACCAAAATACGTTAGTAATCTTTAATTAGTATTCTTGCATTCTCCTCTTGTTTTGTAAAAATGAGCGCCAAACACAATAATACTAAACAAGAAATGGAAGACAAATGCTAATAAGAAGTATAGAGTAGAGAGTATTCTTTTATCTTCTTTTTTTTTGTTTCATAAGGGTGAAAGACTACCCTTTTATAGGATATTCAAACCATCCTTTTACATCATTTGACAAATACGTTAGAATGATAATTAATTAATATAATAAATAGATACATTACGTTAGGAATAGATCAAGTGAAACATCCACCATTAAATGGATTTGTAACACACTCCCTTGGATGTTTATAGATAATGTGCCTCGTTAAAACCTTACTAGGAAAAACCCAGTGGGAAAAAGCCTAGTGAAGGAAAAAGAGTACACACATCTTGTAATACGCCTCGAGTGCTGCCTCATTAAAAACCTTACCAGAAAAACCCAATGGGACAAAACCTTGGCTAAGGGATAAAGAGTACAATGCGTATTTACTCCCCCTGATGAAAAATTTATTTGATATCTTGGAGACGACGCATTCCAATCTTATATCTTAACTTCTCAAATGTTGACGTTGACAATGCCTTAGTGAATAAATCTGCAAGATTATGACTCGAACGAATCTGTTGAACAGTTATCTCACCATTTTGTTGAAGATCATGTGTGAAAAAGAACTTAGGTGAAATATTGCTTTGTTCGGTCTCCTTTGATATATCTTCCCTTTAATTGAGCTATGCAAGCAGCATTATCTTCATACAATATTGTTGGAATCTTTGTTTGCACAGAAAGACCGCATAATTACAAAATGTGTTGAGTCATTGATCTTAACCACACACTCACGACTGGCTTCATGAATGGCTATTATTCCTGCATGATTTGAAGAAGTAGCAACTATTGTTTGCTTTATCGAACGCCATTATATAGATGTACCTCTATATGTGAATAAATATCCTGTCTAAGATCTAGCTTTATGTGGGTCAGACAAATATCCCGCATCTGCATAACCGATTAATTCTGACTTGGATGCATTAGAATACAACAACCTCATATCAATTGTTCCTTGAAGATAACTGAATATATGTTTAACACCTTTTCAATGTCTTCTTGTTGGACATGAGCTGAATCTCGCCAATAAACTTACTGCAAAGCAAATATCTGATCAGGTATTGTTGGCAAGGTACATTAGTGCCCCGATAGCACTGAGATATGGTGTTTCATCACCAAGAATCTCTTCATCCTTTCCTTGGGGTCAGAATGGATCTTTATTTATATCGAGAGATCTCACAGCCATCGGGGTGCTCAATAGGCGTGATTTATCCATGTAAAATCGCTTCAAAACCTTTTCGGTATATGTTGATTGATGGATAAATATTCCATTTGTCAAATGTTCAATCTGAAGGCCAAGACAATTTTGTCTTACCAAGATCTTTCATTTCAAATTCTTTCTTCAAACAATCAATAGCTTTTGAAAGCTCTTTAAGAGTTTCGATGATGTTCAAGTCATCAACATAAACAGATATTATTACAAATTTAGATTTTGACCTTCGTATAAAAATACAAGGACAAATAGGGTCATTCTAATACCCTTTCTTTAACAAGTATTCGCTAAGACGATTATACCACATTCGCCCCAATTGTTTCAATCCATATAAGAATTTCTGAAGCTTTATTGAACAACTTTCTTTTGAATTTTTATATGTTTCAGGCACTTTTAGTGCTTCAGGGATTTTCATAAAAATATTGTGGTCTAGTGAGCCATATAAATAGACTGTGACAACGTCCATTAGAAGCATTTCAAGCTTTTCATGAACTGTCATATTTATTAGATACATGAAGATAATTGCATCTACCACAGGAGAATATATCTCCTCATAATCAATGTCAAGCCTTTGCGAAAAACCTTATGCCACAAGTCGTGTGCCAAATTTTAAACAAGAGGAAAATGCAAGAATACTTAAACAAGAAAGTAAGGCAAAGTGTGATGGAAAGTATAAAGTTGAGAGCCTTATTTTAATCTCTTCAATTGTGTATTTCTTAAGGGTGAAGAAGACCCTTTTATAAGAGGTAGAAATCATTTGTTTACTACCTTAACCAAAATACGTTAGTAATCTTTAATTAGTATTCTTGCATTTTCCTCTTGTTTTGTAAAATGAGCGCCAAACACAATAATACTAAACAAGAAATGGAAGACAAATGCTAATAAGAAGTATAGAGTAGAGAGTATTCTTTTATCTTTCTTTTTTTGTTTCACAAGGGTGAAAGACTACCCTTTAATAGGATATTCAAACAATCCTTTTACAACATTTGACAAATATGTTAGAATATTTAATTAATATAATAAATAGATACATTACGTTAGGAATAGATCAAGTGAAACATCCACCATTAAATGGATTTGTACAAATCCATTTAATATGGATGTTTCTTTTCATCAACCTAGCGTAATGCATGTATTAATTTAATGTAAGAATTAAAGATTACTAACGTATTTTGGTTAAGGTAGTAAACTAATGATTTCTACCTCTTATAAAAGGGTCTTCTTCAATTTTAGCAAAAGAAATGATCTAAAAATTAAAAAAGGCAAACAAAATTCTGTAAAAAAATTTTGCTATTTTTATGAAGTTATAATAATAACCAAAAAAAAAAGTGATTTAAGGAAATAATATAAATAACATTAATGATGAGATTAAGGAAAGAGGTAAAAGAAATCAATAGCATTGATCATAATAGGAATTAAATATGGTCATTCTTGATATATTTTCTTACTTTTTCTAAAAAAATCAGTCTTTAGAAATTAAAAAAGAACTCCATAAATAAAATAAAAATTTGAGGCATATTTTATTTTGGAAGAACAATTTTATTTAAGGGAAAATTTCGTAAATATTGATAAAATTTAATTTAAAAAATATAAAAACTTTAATAGAAATATAAAGAAAAAAAGTGATTTAATGAAACAATATAAATAAAATTAATATTGATGAGATTAAGGGAAGGAAGTAAATTAAATTAATAGCATTGACGATGATAGGAATTAAATATTGTCATCTTTGATTTTTTTTCTTTTTTTTTAAAAAAAAATCAGTCTTTTGAAAATTTTCAATAAAAAACTCCAACAAATAAAATAAAAATGTGAGGTATAATTCTTTTGAAAGAAAAACTTTATTTTTGAAAAATTATTTTGATAAAAATATTAGTGAAATTGTCGAAAATGTTGATAAAATTTAATTAACAATAAATATAAAATAAAATAAACTTTAATTAAAGACACAAAAAGAAGACAAAATAAAAGAAGAAAGAAATTAGTAAAATAAAGAAGTAGAAAGAAATAATGTCAGCAATAAATTTTTATTAAGTAAAGATAAATAAAAATATAAACTTTAAGTAAAGACACATAAAAAAATTAAGACAAAATAAAAAAAGAAAGAAATTAGTAGAATACTTATTATTCTCCAAATTTGATATTCCATAAATAGATTAATTTTTTCTCCAAATAATTCTTCTTACCCTTTAAACACTAATCACTCTTACTACAAATTTGATATGAATTCCAAAATGATTTTTTTTTTCTCAATAGTCATCTCCTATAGGAGGAAACAACATTCTTCCAAAAAGTCTTTTACTTTGAAGAGAAACTTTTTGTTACGTGAAATTTCTCCTTACACTTATATCTTCCGAAGGATCACAAAATACTCCTCCTTTCTGTTTTCGTAAAGCAATCACAAGGCTAGAAATTAGTTGGTTATCTCAGCGGCATAATCAATATTCTTTCAAAAAGTCTTTTATTTTGAAAAGAAACTTTTGTTACATGACCTTTCTCCTTACATCAATATTTTCTGAAGGATCATGAATTCATTGGACATCTCAGTAAAGAAATTTGATACTCATATATTCATTGTCATCGTCAGAAGAAGAGATAAAGCGAAGTAATCTATTGTTGTAGGGTATAATACTCTAATAATTTTATTTTATAGGCTACGTAAATATAAACTGTTACTAAAAAGGCAAAAGTACTCATTTCCCCTCTGAACTTGAAGCTTTTTATACGGTGTACACCTAAACTAAATTCCGTTTTAATTACCCCCGAACTTGTTTATTCCTCTGTCGCGTACACCTTTTTCGTCCACCTAGCGTAGAAATTGACAACACACTCTATTAGGCGCGTGAGAAAGTGATTTTTTGCCACATCACAAAGCTACAACGGTAAAAAACGTAAAATCTCCATTTTTCTTTAGTATTTGGCATATTTTAAACGAAAAATAGGGCAAAATGTAAATGAAAAGTAAAGGAAACAAAGATTAACACTTACTTGGTAAGAATTTCAGACAAATTTGAAATTTAATCGACCAACTTCACGTCTAGAAAAACCCAAATCCAGAAGGAGTTCCGTGAAATCAGCCCTTATTCAAAAATAACTTTTAAACAGTGAATTTTAAATTTAAGAAATTTATTTTTTGCAATATTAATTTATCCAGGTGGCTATTATTTATCCAGGTGGAAATCCACATCACCAATTTAGACAGTTGTCACGCGCGTGTAGTCCCAACAGAAGTAGGTGGACGAAAAAGGTGTACGCGACGGAGGAATAAACAAGTTCGGGGGGGGGGTAATTAAAACGGAATTTTGTTTAGGTGTACACCGTATAAAAAGCTTCAAGTTCAGGGGGTAATGAATACTTCTGCCTACTAAAAATGAAAAGTATTAGTCTTTTCATCTTCCATTTACTTAAATGTGTATTAGTGTGAGGAAAGTTTTAAAGAAACATGATTAATTGGGTAGTGTATTTAAATGTTTTCAGTTTTTAAGAATACAAATAAATAATAGAAATCAAAGAAAAAATATCAAAAAAACAAAAAGAGAAAAAAGATAAATAGGAATGGAGGTCATAGAGAGGTGCCACATTAGATTGTCTATATTCAGAAATTACTAGCAATTGTTAGAGGAATAAGAAAATTTTCAATTTTTCTTTTACCTAAACAATTTATTATCAGAACTGACAATACTCAGGTGTCAGGATTAATATCTAACAAGCTTCCTTCTGAACCTCAGTACAGGAGATTGCATCGATGGCGGATTTTATTGTCATTTTATTCTTTTAAAATAGAATACATTAAAGGAGTTGATAATTCTCTTGCAGATTTCCTATCAAGAAACGTCCAATATGGACAATGGGTTATTAATTGAACTTCCAATTTCTTGGGTTTTTCCAAATTGAATTTCATATTCTTCTGGAATTTGTGCATGTTGAATTTCTGCTTCTATAATTCTTGCAATTCCTGCACATTCTTGATCTATTTCGATCATTCCCTTATTTTTTATAGACATTTTCATAATTTGAGTTGGTAATTGTATATAAAGCCTGGTAATAAATGCTCATAATATGATTCCCTGGTTTAAATAGGTCATTTTTTTAAACCTGAAAATGCAAGTTTAATGCATCATTAAAATCTGCATCTTTGAGTGATATACTATATTTGGGATAGTATGTGAATAGGAGTTTGGTATAGGCTAGATTACCTTCTATTATACCAAGATTTCCTTTTATATATAGAGAGAGAGAGAGAGAATTCAAATCTTCTAGACAATATGATTTGCGATTCTAAATCATGATTTCAGTTTCTTTAAAATGTATAATTTGATCCATAAGTTTATATTTTACAAAGAAAGACTCATCCTCAGCGTGAAAATTCGTAACATTTTGCAAAGAAAGACTCATCCTTGGTATGAAAATTTGTAACATGTGAAGGATTATATCAAAGAATACTAATGACTATATTATTGATGATTAGTGAATCTTTATAAAATTCTATTTATTTGAAAAACTTTATAATCACAAATATTTATTTATAAAAAAACTTGCTAAATTTTGCTTTGGACAAGTTGTGGAGTTTTCATGTTAATGAAAAAAAAATTAACTTAAGAGAATCCAAATTGAATGTCCAAAAGAAAACTTTAATTTCATATCATAATTTTAAATTATGACTTCATATCGCATATTCAATAGAGCCTTTAGCCCTCATTTTTCATGAGATGGGTTGGTATATAGCAGAAATAAAATTTAAAGTTATAAAAGAATATTTGAAAATTATAGTTATATTTAAACATGAAAATACATTTATTTTTGCTCAGCAAAATTTTCTAAATCCTATATTACAAATTGATATAGTGGACTAATTTGATTTAATTTCCACATATCATATATATATATATATATATATAAAAGAGAACCCTAGGCCCGCCTACGTGGTGCTACCACAAACAAGGATTCCCATTTAAATTTATTTATCACCAAAACTAGCCTTCCCCTTTCATGAAAAGTTGTGACTTTTATGAAAAGTTGCGACTTCTATGAAAAGTTGCGACGTTTAGGAAGAGTTGTGACTTTTATGAAGAGTTGCGACTTTTATGAAAAGTTGTGAGTTTTATGAAAGGTTGTGACATTTTCGAAGGGTTGTAATTTTTCCAAAGAGTTGTGACCTTTCTGATAAGGCACAATAAACTTTTGTTCACACTATCCTTTGTTTTCTATAAATAGAGCGATTTTCTGTCACTATTATTTGTAGTTGAATTCAAATACATTAATTAAGCTTCTTATGAAGTTTGTTTCATTCCTCAAAGTTTTCTTCCTCCTATTTCATGGAGCTTAATCTTTACTATAAGTCATAGTGATTCATGTAACTATGGTAATTTCTTTTTACTATTTTGGTGAGTTTTTTTAAACTCTGTTAAAAATTTCAGCAATCCCTTTCTACAAGTTTCTTCATATAAACAAAGAAAATTGGTTTTAATTGCAATGCGACATTACTACTCTTGCACCTCTCAGCCCACAACTCATAACGCTGTTGAAATGGTTCAATTCATTATATTTGGTTTTTTAGTAAACAAAACTTTTATTTCTGCCACTATTATTTGTAGGGTTTTTTCGCTAAAGAGGAGTCGAATTCAAATACATTAATTAAGCTTCTTATGAAGTGTGTTTCATTCCTCAAAGTTTTCCTCCTCCTATCTCATGAAGCTTAATCTTTTACTGGAAGTCATAGTAATTCATGTATCTATTGCAATTTCTTTTTGCTATTTTGGTGACTTTTTCTGAACTCTGTTAAAAATTTCAGTGAGGATGATTGAAAATTTATCTTCTATTTTGTCTCTTTCTATAAGTTTCTTCATATACCTTTTGGAAAAATTTCTTGTGGGTTGTTCTATATTTGCTAGCACACAACAACAAATATGTGATAACTAATACGGAACCAATGATGAAGTTTGTTAAAAGAACCAAACAAATTGTTCTCTTGCTTGCCACAGTTAGCATATTATTTTGATTGTTCATTGTTACGTTAGGTCATTTTGTATGTCATTGCACCCTTCCTAGAATATTAGTATAGAGACAATTAGTCCACTTCTTTTATCTCAAGTTAACTAATTCGTCATATTTCTTCGTCTCTTCTTTTTGGGCATAAAGAGATCAAGTTTTCTCGAAACTAACAAATGTCCAAAATACACTATAACAAAAATATTTTTATCGGCAATAAATATGCACAGTAACGAAGAGTGCTAGAGCCTTTACCGACATTAATTAATTGTTATTAGATTTAATGTTGCTATAGACTTTAGGTAGGGACATTTATAGAGAGTACCAAATGCCTTTAAAAATACATATTTAGCGATAATTAAGCTATTAATTGTCGTTAAAGATCAATTTTGCCATAGTGGTAACTCTTTCTTTTCATAAAGTTTTTTTTTGTTTTTTTAATAAAGAAGTAATAACTCTTTCTTTTGGCTTCTTTCAATTAAATTTGGATACAGATCGAAAGACTATCTTTTTGAAAAATATGTTAAGCAAACATGCCTTTTTCTTCTTGATTGTTAGGAAAGTAAGGTTGTCTTTATTATTATTTGTGGATATTTGTGAGTTCAAGTGCTCACAAAATTATGTTGTGAAATTTTTATATGTTATGTGTCAAAATTTTGGTTTAGAATATCCAGTTGTGAATGATGCCGTCTACTGCTTGGTTGATAATTACATTAATTCTTTCTAACTGCATAATATAACCATAACAATAACTATTGTTCAATTCCAAATAAGTTGGAGGTGATGATATGAAACCTAAACAATAGTAATGACTATTCTGAGACAATGAGGAAAAACATTTATGATCCTAACAATTTTAGGCTCATAAGAAAGGAGCCAAATATCCTCCATTTGAATTTAATTAAATATGTTCTTGTATGGACGTGATGTTCCACTTTACTTGGGAGTGTTGTTGTTCGAGGCTTTTTGGTCTCTTCTTTAACGTCTGATGTTGTTCTTTATAACTTCTTGGAATCTAGAAAATTTCATTACTTCTGACCAACTATTTCCATGGAGATTTCTTAGACTTCTTTCTTATACTTAAAATATCTATATGACTCATAATTTTTGTATAACAAAATCGAAAATTAAAAAAATATAGCACTTTAAGATTTTGGATTGCCTTAAGATAAACGTTCTTAACAATGTAGTGTATGTATCGAAAATCCAAATATTACCGAATGATCATATGTAAACTTAATAAAATAGTCCAATCCTGTGCGATGCACGAATAATTTACCTAGTTATTTTAAATATTTGAGCCAAAATCTAGTGTTATTTGTGGGTATTAAAATCTTCGTTATTAAATTAAACACTTTTGGTTTGTTTGTTAGCAGTTAACACTATAGTATAAGTACACCATTGATGCCTTATCGGTTATCTCCTCATATAAATCCTCAACCCCTACTCTATTCTCTTCTCTTTCCTTGTATCTGTAACTTCAATTTCCAACCGGATAAATGGAGCTGGTGTTTTCACCGCCGTCCGTTGACTGGCCGGCCACCGCTGTGAAGCGTCCCTCTTCCTTAGCTAACCGTCGTAGCACTGCCGATGACAAAGTCCGAGGTTTAATTGGCACTCGCAGCTGGCTGCGTGGAGGAGAGGAATCCTTGAGCTTGCTTGGTTTTGAGCTGAACAAAAGCCGGAGGAGGAGAATGATGACTCCAGTAGCATCTTTGGGAGGGTTATTGGGAGGTATTTTTAAGTCTTCTGATTCTGGTGAGTCTACTAGGCAGACGTATGCCGCAACAGTCTCACTTATAAATGGAATGGAATCAATGATGTCTTCTTTATCCGACTCTCAATTGAGGGAGAAGACAGCTGCTCTGCAAGAGCGGGCTCGCCGTGGAGATTCCTTGGACTCCCTTTTACCGGTGAGTTTTTTTTGAAAAATAATATTTTAAAATGGGGGTAGGGGAAGGGGAAGTGAGGGAGGAGATTACAAGGTGGGGAATCAAATCTCACTAACAAGGTGAAAGTTCACGTTGTCAACCAACTTAGCTAGTAAGATTCCCCACCGATGAGCTATTGAACCAACTCCAGTTGTATTTTGTACTTCCATTTTGCTCATCTTATCTAAAGTTGGCGTGATGCCAGGGTGTTCATCGTTTAGGTGTATGAGCACCATGATTGGTAAAAATGTTATCTTTGATCCATCTGTCTCAATTTATGCTATTTTAGTCGGCCAGAAAAGAATTTATGCATTTTGGAAGTGGATATCATATACTGCTTTAGAGAAGCTAATCAAGTAGCGGACTTAATGGCAAAATTGGCATCAACAAGTGGAAATAGTACCTACTTTTACTTTTTGCAACATCTTCCTAAAGAGATGAAGCGAATGTTTCAACCTGACAAAATGCAACTTCCTAGTGTTAGGAGGGGATACGACAAATCCAATTTTATTTTAAGTTGATTTGTTTCTCTTCTAGTTTGCTATGGTGGAACTTTGCTCATTATATATCCTCATAAATATATTTTTTTTGGATAAAATAATTAAATGATTTAGAAGAAGATGCAACATGTGCAAGAAAGCTGCTCCAAACAGATAAATGGAGTCAGCTTGGCAAAAACTTGTGAAACAGTCAAAATGGAACCCTACTACTCTACTGTACTAGAGATGGGGAACTAACGAAATCCAAAAAGTTATGCACACTGTTTGCAGTGGCGATAAATGCCCCATAAATAAACTAACTTGACATTTGGCTTTGAGAGTGCAAAAATAGGTGATTAACACTCTCATTGGTCTGCTTGCACATGACACATCTGTTGATGAGGATTACACCTCTTTTCCTGAGATTGTCTTGTGTTAGGCATGCTTATCCTCATAGCTTTTTGGATAGGTTGTAAATAGTTGATCTGTTGGAGGTTAGGTCAATGTCCCCCTCCTCTTTTCTATTTTGCATTTAGATGAAGGACAATTAACTTGGTCAGCTAGACTCAAAATGTTAAACAAAAAAAAAAAAAAAAAGAAGAAGAAAAGAATGACACAATTCTATACTTAGGAAACTATAATTTTAAATTTAATGAGATTGATTTATAGCCACATAGATGTCTATGGCTTGTTTAGAAGTTTCAAAGGCCTTCCTTTCTTTCTTAAAGGGAGGGACTGAGGGAGTATTATTTTTCTGATTTTTCTTTTACTGGAAATTGGAATAAGCTTTTGTATCTGTGATTGAAGTACAATTTGTTTGCAGGAAGCATTTGCTATAGTCAGAGAGGCTTCAAAAAGGGTTCTGGGCCTTCGTCCTTTTGACGTGCAACTTATAGGTAAAAGTATCCTGACTTTTAATGATGTATAGCAGTATTAATTTCATAATAGAAGCTTATCCTGTGAAATCACTAAATGTGAACATGTTCAGCATATATTTAAACAGATTCCGGAAAGTGTTGCACAATTTGAGGGTACCTGATAGAAACTGATGTGAAAATGAAACTTTACTGGTTGAATAAAGTGCAAGAATCTTAAACACTGCATTAACCAATAACAATGTCCGTATGGAGTGGACAAATCTCCAGATATAAAGACATAATAATATATTTCCTTCTAGAGTAAGTCCTTAAAGGAGCATTCGTATCA
>NW_006239030.1:60280-72806 GCF_000226075.1 Solanum tuberosum | reverse complement strand
TGATAGAAACTGATGTGAAAATGAAACTTTACTGGTTGAATAAAGTGCAAGAATCTTAAACACTGCATTAACCAATAACAATGTCCGTATGGAGTGGACAAATCTCCAGATATAAAGACATAATAATATATTTCCTTTCCTAGAATTCTCCTAAAATACAAATATTTATAGTAAACACAAATAACTCCTAACAGATAGATAGAAACAGTTACTGCTGTAAATAACTGCTGCTGCCTGCTAGTAATAACTTCTACTTTATAACTACTATAGATAATTACTGCTTATATATTTTATCCTACTTAAAACCAAGAAGGTAAGATAGATAAACTAAGATAGATTATCTCCACATGCTGCTCGCCTATATTTTCTTCTAGAGTAAGTCTTTAAAGGAGCATTCGTATCAGTACCACATTTTTGTTTGCACATGATTTGTATCTGTGAAAAAAAAATAAGAACAATAGAGTGTGATTGAGGACATAAGCTCCTATTTTATGTAGTGACTTTCCTCAACTATCTTACTCTCCTTTAATTAGTGATATAAATGGTATTTTCTTGTTCACGGTTTGCTTAGTTCATCATCAATTATATAAGAAACAGTCTCATATAAAATGAAGCAATTATTTAATAATCGTGCAAGTGATACGCCTTTTTTCTTTCTCTTTTTCCTATAGGTGGTATGGTTCTCCATAAGGGAGAAATAGCTGAAATGAGGACTGGTGAAGGAAAGACTCTTGTTGCCATATTACCTGCTTATTTGAATGCGTTGACTGGAAAAGGAGTTCATGTGGTAACAGTCAATGACTACTTGGCACGCCGAGATTGTGAATGGGTTGGTCAAGTTCCCCGTTTTCTAGGGCTAAAAGTTGGCCTCATCCAACGTATGTTTCGGTGTCTTCCTCTATCGTAGATCTTCTTTTAATTATTTTTATCTTAGCATTCTTTATCTTTAAGCTTGCAGCTCTTTCTATCACTTTTTATTTCTATTAGCTACATCGAAGCTGTAAAGTTTCATCCATTTGTGTGTTGAAATCAAATTCATCCATTGATGAGTACATGAGTACTCTCTAGCAGGATCAGTCTAGGTCTCTAAGCACTGAGAAAAGTGTCTTTGTTTACAGAAGCACAGGAAGAACACTAATATCTGAGAATTTGATAAGAATAAGAATGTACACCAGTCGAATGCAAGAAAGCAGGGTAAAATGTCAACCATTTGTGGTTTTAATCCTGATTTATGCATGTTATGGTGGATTTCATGGATTATGTTTGGAGTTAAATGAGGGGTGGAAGTTCAGAAGAAAAAGAAAACATAGAAAGAGAGCAGTGAAGTGGTTCCTTTTGTTCTCGTATAGTACGAAAAGGGAGGAATAGAAGATTGTCCGAAGGAAGACAAGAAAGGTTTTCCAGTAGCAAGAGCACTTCTTTTCCTACCAGAAGGTTGGGATTGTGAATCAATGAGGAAGGAGTGGGGTTTACCATATTTAAACAAAAATGGAAAGGTCGTAGGAACTAAAAAAAAATTGTATAATTTTGGGCCATACACAATAATCCAGCTGACATTGACTAATTGTTTAAAATTCTCTACCTTCTGTATACATTTTGTATACAAGAGATGGATGGCTTGCCAGAGAATAATGTGTTGGAGAGATGAAGACCATATTGGCAGTGCATGGTGAGAGTTGTTGCAAGCTCCTTTGGGCCACACGGTGGAAAGAAGAAGAGAGAGGAAGGAGAAAAAACAATATAAAAAGCTACCCAACCCTCACCACACACTGTCATGGGTTGTTAGGGTGAAATGGTCATCTTGTATGCTAATATCGGGATTATACCCACCCGTTCCCTTAGTATTTAAGTCATCCCACAAATCCACATAGAACAACCCAGTCTGTCATAATCTAGAGTGCTAGCAAGCCGAACATGGATAAACCACTCGATCCTGAGTATAATCCTGTGGATCAAACTATTTTTGTTTGAGAAAGGTAACATTTACTTCTATATATCCATAGGTATACTACATCAAAGTGTAGTTCCCCTCCAAAAATTTATACTTACAACAGCCCTAAGATCTTTTAGTTACAGCCAGTCAATAACATTAGAAACATCTTCAGAATTTCCTATTTCATAGAAAGACATGCTAACGAGACACTCTGACCATTAACTACTCCTGCTATCTCAATTTATGTGAAATTTTTTCCTTTTTAGTCTGTCCCAAAGAGAATGTCACCATTATATAATTAGAAACAACTTAATTTTGAAAATTTCCCCTTTACCCTTAGTAAAATGATTTATAGTCACACAAATGTCTAAGGTTTGTTTTAGACCATAAATTTCAAAAGTCTTACCTTTTTTCTTAAACTTTGTGCATAGTCAAATGGCGTCACATAAATTGGGACGGAGGGAGTATGAAATACAAAATTAACGAGATATCCTTGACGTAAAATTTTAGTAATAAAAACTTGTCCGCTTGCTTTAAAAGATAAAAAAAAGAAAGAGGAAATCTATACTTAAAACCTGCTAATACATACTGTCAAGCATGCATATATCAATAGAAATATGTTATTCTTCACGCTCAAGTGTTATATTTTTGCCTTTAGCAGTATCTCAATTGTCTGAAATTTGGAGTTGAGCGACTCTTTTGTGCTCATATTTTCTGGTAAGATATCAATATTCTTCTTTACATGACAACTATATCTGAGACAAATAAAAAGAAAGGAATAGCTAGTCTAAGGTGTTGTAAATTGTGCTGGTTTTCTGTTATTATGACATATTTTATTGTTTGTAAGCCATATATCTGTCATAACTTTTTATTTCACTTAGTTTTTCTGACATTTAACCTACAATCAGGGACGATAATCAGTTCATACCATGTTCAAAGAAACTGTATATCTTATATATTTTTTATGTTTTAAAATCTAACAGTTGCTCAACAAAATATTCTTTGAGTTAATTTCCAGTTTAAATTCCGCACTAATTTCTCCTTATATTTCTGGGCTAATTTTATTTAACAAAGTCTCTCCATGCTAATTAAGTGATACAGTTTGATGAGGCATGAAATTTAAGGTGGATTTATATATTGGATGAAAGAGAATCTTAAAGTATTACTGGAAATGTTAGTTTTATAGAAATTTGAATATTTATGTGAATCTAAATTCTCAAGACTTTTGAAAGTTGATAAGTAAACTTATAGTAGAATGGTACTCCTACTAAACGTGATTGGGACATTCCAAAATGGAAGCACTGCAGATGAAATGGAGCAGAAGGAGTAGCGTTCCTTTTTGGTTAATCAATATAAGTAAATTATGTTTTTATTTAGTCAAAGAATAAGTGAACTTACCGAAATATTGCATGATTCAATTTTTGTAATGGTGATTATTTGATTCTTTTAGCTTTTGTTCTTCTTTTCCTTTCCTTCCCTCCAGTGTCATTTCCATAAAACTCAAAAGGTTGAATATATTTCACATTTGACACGATGATCACTTTTTTTAAAATCTTATATTATTGTTATTGTCTTTATATTTTTGGGTAGTCCACGTGATTTACTTTTTCTTCTTAAGATTATCAAGAAGTGTAGCAAAACAATATTTTACTTGCAAGGAGTCAAGGGCCATATTTGTCCTTTGTAGTCTCTAGTATCTTGTATTCTTACTAGCTTTGAATGCTGATTTTTTATCGCTGACCTTGGAATGCTAGTTTTTCGATTGCTAACCTTTGAATGCTAATTTGAATTTTGAAGTATCTGTAATGTTCTAGTTTCTGAGCAGGATTTTCAGTAATCTAACTTAATTTTTGATTGGGACAGAGAACATGACAAGTGAACAAAGGAGGGAGAATTACTTGTGTGACATCACTTACGTGACTAATAGCGAGCTGGGTTTTGATTACCTGAGAGATAATCTTGCCACGGAAAGTAAATCTTTTACTTTGTTATAGTTTGATATGTTTTGCTTAACGTTCTATGTGCTCTGAAGTTACCAGGATTTCCCACTTATTACTAGCCAAGTGATTGTGTCGTTTACTCTGCAGAGTGTGGATGAGCTTGTCGTGAGAAATTTCAATTACTGTGTGATTGATGAGGTTGACTCTATTCTGATTGATGAAGCCAGGACTCCCCTAATCATATCTGGACCTGCTGAAAAACCTAGTGATCAGTATTATAAAGCTGCTAAGGTAGCAGCTGCCTTTGAGCGAGATATTCATTATACGGTGAGGATTGAATTCTGCCAGATGATATATCCATTAACCAATAGGATTTCAGCTGTTGCAGGAAATTCTCATTTAGCTAGACATTTGACCAGGGATCTTCCGCTATGACTTTATATTCTTGGTTACTCTCCCGAAACAATAAGTACATACAGGAACATAATATTCTTGTTTGTTGCGATTTGCAAACCAGTTTAATTATATACTCCTACTGCAATTGCAGGTTGACGAGAAGCAAAAAAATGTCTTACTGACAGAGCAGGGTTATGCAGATGCTGAGGAAATTCTGGATGTGAAAGACTTGTATGATCCGCGGCAACAATGGGCATCATATATTTTGAATGCAATAAAAGCCAAAGAACTTTTTCTTAAAGATGTGAATTACATCATTCGCGGGAAGGAGGTTCTTATAGTAGATGAGTTCACTGGCCGAGTCATGCAGGTGACTTAATTTGCTTCAAGTGTTTTAGTTTGACCAAGATAAGTAATTGAAGAAATTAAAAGAAGTTCTATATCTAATTTATAGCATAATGTTTGGGTGCAATTGTGTCATTCCTATTTCGAAAAACATTGATTAAGCTGTTAGATGCAAATTTTATTGAGACCCATCTCCCACTATTCTGGTACATGAGCATGCCATGGTATGTGTAAGAGTGAGCGACAGCGTAACCCTCATCCTCCTTTTTCATGGGATGCATGGTGGGTGGGATGGGGTGGGGAGATGTGCTGATGCAAAATAGAAGATGGCAGCAGTTTGTCTGGTCACTAGCCCAGAAGTTCTTATCCTTTATTTTAACATGAGCTCTACTAATCAATTGCTCATACTGCATGTTTTGTACTTCGGTTGTTTCATGTCATCGCCAATGAATGCTGTCAGATTCATTGCATTGGATTGTATTCTATTTATTAGGTTATTGTTACTTTTTTTTTGAAGTTGCACTACAGTAAAAGGTATGAATCTGCATGTACTGAAGCCACATGATTCTACTTTTGTCTTAACATTGTATGTGAAATTGCCCATCTTAGCACAGATAATTCCCATAACGTAATGTCAGTGTATTGTCAACATCTGTAATACTGTAGGCTTATGTTTTCCTCTAACCTGCATGCGGTGCTCTTCAAAGTCATCTAGCATCTCCTAACTGAAGGCTGGTGATTAGCCTCTTAACGACATACGCATTTACAGTCAATTATATGTTTTCAGGGGAGACGTTGGAGTGATGGACTTCACCAAGCAGTGGAAGCTAAGGAAGGCCTACCCATTCAAAATGAAACTGTAACCTTAGCATCAATTAGCTACCAAAACTTCTTTCTCCAGGTGGGTTCCCTTGGCAGATTTAGTACATCCCCATTCTGTTAAGTTTGTCCTGGGTTTTAACGATATCTGTCATTTTCGGAGCTAAAACTTGTGATATTTGTTTGGATGAGCTTGTAGTTCCCAAAGCTTTGTGGCATGACTGGCACTGCTGCAACAGAAAGTGCAGAATTTGAGAGCATTTACAAACTCAAAGTAACTATGGTGCCTACAAACAAGCCAATGATAAGAAAGGTAAGTCTTATTAAGGCTTCCGCTTTAATGATTTTTCTTCACTTAACGCTTTCTTTCTTATTATGCGAACATGAAACTCTGAGGTAATTAGCTGCAACATGCATCAACTTTCCATGTAAAATATGTCTATGTATCCTAAGTAGGAATATGATGGTAGTAACATAATTGGCACGTTAGAATTATTGCCCTCGCTGTGTGCATGTTGTTGCCTGAAATGTAGCTGCTATGGCAAATAGCTGATGACCTATGCCACAAAGCTGTCCAATTGGCCCTGTGAATAATTGACTGAGCATTGAAAAGTGGTCAATCTATTTGGACTCAGGGCCTGGCCAAAGAATCCAATGGTAATTCGGTGAAACAAGTTTCGAGTCAACACCAGTCATGATATTTCTCGTGATGATGCTGTATGCAATTGAATGACCATATAGGGAATGTATTTTTCAACCAAGTATGTTGAAATGAGGGTGGCTTTCTAATGAGTGCTAGATTGATGGTAATGTGTAAAGGGGAAAAAGAAGGAGATAATGTAAATGTGCTGTTTTATTGAGCTAAAGACAGGGATGGTAGAAGAAACATTGTGGTTTTGAGCTTCCAATGTATAAGAGGCGATAGCAAATAGCTTGTGCATTTCGATGGTGCTGGAGATGATATATAAAGAAAAATTGTGATTTCAAATTGTATTTTTGCTGAGTCTGTGGAATGGTAGTTTTTGTTCTGAACTTAACAGGTTGTGTTGGAAATTTATGTCTTCCTATGCTCCTTAAAATTTCATTATACAATTACCAGGCTGTGCTAGGAATTTGTGTATCCCTATGTTGCTTGAGATACTGAGAAGCGAAACACATTATATGTACTGCTTCAGAGTACCAATAGAGGTGAATTGGGAGGGAGAAAATGACAATATGAATAAGAAAACAGTAGCAATGTCTCGAAGTGTTTTAGTTGCTGGGAAGGACCTCAAAAGGGTTTAGAGCATTTAGACCTAAATTGCGGTAAGTACAAATGAGAGTATTCCAGTTCTTTAAGAACAATGGAGGCTAGCTGCTGATGAAAAATCACTGTAATAGATGGACTACCAATCCATTGAATACACCTTATGGGGTCAGTGTATGGAGAGCTATCAGGAACCTATGGCCAACAGTATTGAGAAAGACTTCTCTTAAGGTGGGAAATGGTAGGAAGGTGTCTTTCTGGAAAGACACTTGGCTGACCTATTTGGCCGACTCATGAGCCATTGCAGCATACATATACAGATCTCCTTATTCTATGCCAGAAAAAAGAGGCATTAGTGGGAGAAGCTTGGTCTTCACAAGAGTGGAATTTGAGCGTCAGAAGATACCTTAATGATTGGGAGGTGAGCAGGGTTGTAGACTTCTACAACACCTTAGCACAATTCAAAGGGACTTTTGAAGCTGAGGACAGTATGTGGTGGCAAGGTGATAGTCAAGGTAAGTTCTTTGTCAAGATAGCATATAGAGAACTCAATATAATTAACAATCAGGAGAATTGTTGGCCTTGGAAAATAATCTGGAAAATTAAAATTCCATACAAAGTGGCCTATTTCTCATGGTTGCTGACTTGCTGGCCAAAGAGGTAGTTCTGACCCAAGACAACCTAGCTAGAAGGGGCCTTCAGCTGTGTTCTAGATGTAACCTATGTGGGGAGCATGCAGAGACTATCGGTCCTCTCTTTCTCCAATGTCCCTGGTCAAGCCAATTGTGGAGAATTTTCATCAATTTGAGGCGTATCAGATGGGTAATGCCAGGAAGGGTTGGCTGGTTTATTAGACAATTGGAGTGTAGAGGGGAATCTGTCTAGTCAACAAGAGAGATGGAAAATTATCTCAGTTTGCATTTGATGGACAATGTGGAAAGAAAGGAACTAGAGATGCTTTGTATACAATGGAGCTCTATGAACTGTCTAGTTTTGTACTACTGTTGGTGTAAACAGGAACTTTTAGAAGATGCTGAGCCTATTTTTGATGTCTTAGATTGCATATAAATCTGAGGCTGCTGCATCTTTTCTTGTTTTTGCCTCACCCTTCTAAATTTTTGGGTGGCTTCACAACTTGTTCAGTCTTCTTTTACAATATGAAAATGTTACCTTCCTCAAAAAATAGAAAATAAAATCCCCAAGAATTTGTTTTAGTGTGAGAAAAAACAGAGTTTTATCTGCACACAGGTATAGTGTATGCTAAATGTCTAGCTTGAAGTGTATTAATTATTCCAAGTAGCTCTATTATGCTAGGGAAAGTTAGTACAACAAGCTTAACAAAATAGGTAAATGAGAGAATTCATAGATGACCCGAAGGTAATGTTAGAGGGGGGAAATTAGGTAGACTGTTAATGTGCAATTAGAACCCATAAGTTTAATGCACATGCAGGTAAAACGAAGGCCACATATCTTGAAATCTATTAACAGATTATTCCAATTAGCTGTTATATCCTAGAAGTACATTATTTTCAACAGATAGGTGTATGGGATAATTGCACCATCTCAACTATACTGGATAGTGGGTATTGGCACTTCTGTTTGCATATATGACAAGTCATTGGAACTTTAGGGTATTATATTTTACTTTTATGGCACAATTTTTGAGCAACTCACCACTTGCTACCTCGAGCAACTCTTCATTTTGTGTTTTTTTCTCAAGATAATATTAAAGACAAGTTTGACATTTAAATATTGTGTTCAATGAGGCGATCAAGCAAACATGTAATGTGCCAACTATGGAATTTTTTAAGGTACAGAAAATCAAGATGAGATGAAAACAAGTGTATGATAATCTTAAGGTGTTTTGCGCTACCAAAGAATTTATTCATCACCAAAGAACTTTAACTTCAAAATATTTGGGGCTTCTGTCTGCTATTGACTTTCCATAGATCATGGTGAGCTTCTATGCTGCGCAAGCTCAGTAGGTTACCTTTTTCTGGGGAGCAGGGGAGTTCTAGCTGAAGATTGATGGAAGCAAGTTGCCCATATTGTCTTGATAGTGGTTAACCAATACTGAGGTTTTTAGTCTGATTCTGTTAGCAACTATTTGGATAGATTTTACAATATGGCTTCTTCTCAATCTTAGTGGAGAAGTCTTTTAATGATTGTGAAGAATAGACATTGAACTGTTAACTTTTTCATGAATGGCATGGATATCAACCTGAAAATGTATGTGCTCTTATCGTTACTAGTCCATATGTGAAATTTTCATCTGTGAATAATATTGGCTTCTTCTTTTCCCTTTTTCCAGGATGATTCCGATGTAGTCTTTCGCGCAACTTCTGGCAAATGGAGAGCAGTTGTTGTAGAGATTTCTAGAATGCATAAGATAGGGAGACCTGTACTGGTTGGTACAACCAGTGTTGAGCAGAGTGATGCACTGTCGGAGCAGTTGCGTGAAGCTGGGATCCCCCATGAGGTGAGCTCTAAAGTTTGAATATGACTTGAAAGCGAGGATTTTGAAAACTATGATTTCCTTTTCATGCTGATTTTTCTTATATTGTTTTAAACATATATTGGGTACTATCAAGTGCCCCAAGTTAGTTATTCTCTAAAGATTTTTTAATAGACATTGTTTGTCCAAGGTTCTGAATGCTAAACCAGAAAATGTGGAACGAGAAGCTGAGATTGTGACACAGAGTGGGCGTCTTGGTGCAGTTACAATTGCAACTAACATGGCAGGTCGTGGTACAGATATAATTCTTGGTGGTAATGCAGAATTCATGGCAAGACTGAAGTTGCGAGAAATATTAATGCCAAGGTTGTTGCTCCATGGATAATTTTTGTTCTTATGAATTGTCAACATATGCACAGTTTAATGCTATTGCATTAGAATTAGAAATCTTTTCTCCCAAGAGGAACATGTTGGTATTCATTATAGCAGTTTGTGGCATATGAAATTGGTGTTGTTCCCTAATTAATTTGTCATTTAGAAAAATTAATAATAGTGTATACTATTATGGATGTAAGCACCGGGCTAATGTGAACTATTTTCTTCAATATGCCATTGCTTCAAAGTATTACAATGTTTAGTGAATAATATGAATGTTGCAGAGTTGTCAGACCAGCTGAAGGAGTTTTCGTCTCTGTAAAGAAACCTCCTCCAAAGAGGACATGGAAGGTTAGTTCAAGTCTGATTTGTAAAGCAACTTCAGAAATATTCTTTAGTTGTGATTACTATGAAATTGATATTCACATAATCATTCAGGTTAGTGAAAGTCTATTTCCATGCACACTATCCAAAGAAAAGACCAAGCTGGCTGAGGAAGCTGTAGAAGTTGCTGTCAAAATGTGGGGTCCGAGATCGTTGACAGAACTAGAAGCAGAGGAACGATTGTCTTATTCTTGTGAAAAGGTGAAGTTAAAATAAGAATTTATTATACTGTCATTATCTCTGTCTTGACAAGGAGAAAAAAAATTGGAGTAGATATATATGGCATGGACTGGAGATATAGCCTGTTGGTATTCTAAACTTTAAAACAAGCAGAGTGATTCTTATGTCCAATGGGGATAGCTAGCCCATAGCAAGTTGTGCCTTACAGAGGAAAATCCTACATGAAAATGGAAATCATTAATAAGCTGAGATTGTAGCATATTAATTATTCCAAGCTCTTCAAAATCCAACTTGATAAAACACCTTCCTAATATTTCAAACTACAAAAATACGTTCTTACATTTTCCTTCTACTGTTTGGAGAGATACAATGACTCAAGCATATTTGCCAAAACAAATAAGTAGAATCTATTGTTTTAGATTACTCAAAACAGATAATTTATGTCACAGGGTCCTGTTCAAGATGAAGTAATTGCAAAGCTACGCAGTACTTTTCTAGAAATTGTCGGAGAATATAAAGTCTACACTGAGGAAGAGAAAAAGGAGGTAGTTTAGTGATCTTTTAAATTATCTTGGGTATTCCTCTTTCATTTCGAACTATATGTATACTTCTGAAATTTCCATTTCATATATTACCGGCATGAACCTCTCTTTGTTTCGCTGCTTAAATGTACTGAACATACATATGATTCTGTGGCGCATAACTTCTACCTCACTCCAGTATAAAAGAATCGCTTTTCTTTAAAAAGTAGCTCTGGCCTTCAGTTCGATTCATTTATACCCTAGAAAGTGTCTTCTCCTTTTCCCTTTGATTGGATAGTCTTCCGATTTATTTATTTTGACGTGCAAAGGTTATTTCGTCTGGTGGGCTCCATGTGATCGGGACTGAACGACATGAGTCGCGGCGAATTGACAATCAGGTACTATTTTGACATTGCTATTGCAGTACTTTGGTGCAAAACCAATTAGTGCCTTTTCATCCCATTGTCCATACCATTCCATTGAAGATTTGATTGTAATATTTATATGCACGAAGCTGCGTGGTCGAAGTGGTAGACAAGGAGATCCTGGAAGTTCCCGCTTCTTCCTTAGTCTTGAAGACAACATATTCCGTATATTTGGTGGGGATCGGATTCAGGTAACTTATTATGTGCTCCATATATTATGTTTTTTTCTTTTAACGGTGGCGGGTCCAGCTTGCACTCACCTGTCTATTAATTCCACGGAGTACTTGCTACCTCCCACCCATATAGATACCATATAATTTTGTCCACCAAGGTTTGGACAGATGGAAAGCAATCACCTATTGTTTTTACGTTGGGATTTGAACCTGTGACCATTGACCACTTCATGGTTCTTCATGTGAGACATTATTATGTTTATGATGTCCACCAAGGTTTGGACAGATGGAAAGCAATCACCTACTGTTTCTACGTTGGGATTTGAACCTGTGATTTTGACCACTTTGTGGTTCTTCATGTAAGACATTATTATGTTTATGACATCCAGGGGATGATGAGAGCATTTAGAGTGGAGGACTTACCAATTGAATCAAAGATGTTGACAAAAGCACTCGATGAAGCTCAACGGAAAGTAGAAAATTACTTTTTTGACATCAGGAAGCAATTATTTGAATACGATGAGGTATTGAATAGCCAAAGAGACCGGATATACACCGAGAGAAGAAGGGCCCTAGAAGCGGATGACCTCCAAGCTCTCCTTATTGAATATGCTGAATTAACAATGAATGACATCTTGCAGGTACATAAATTTATTAATTTCCAAACTCGAAAAGTTAGTTCTTTTGCATATGAATTTGTTACAACTGTTTTCTTTTCTGTTTGAATGTAACAGGCAAATATTGGTTCTGATGCTCCAAAAGAAAGCTGGGATCTTGAGAAGCTTATTTCAAAGCTGCAACAGTAATGATCTCGTGACGACTCTTTACTGTGTCTTTTTTTCATGAATTCATGCATTTTTCGGTATTTGTGAATCAAAGGAAAGGTTTTGGTATTTAAAGAGTGCTGTAACCAGTTGCGAGCTTCATGTTCTCATAGTTCTTCTCACCTATCCTCCATTTCACCCATATTCTGAATAGTACTGTTATATTACGATTCTACTCTGAGCTACTTGACCTTCACAGGTATTGCTATCTGCTGAATGATTTGACACCTGATTTGTTGGCGGCTAATGGTTCTACTTATGAGGAATTGCAGCAATATCTTCAGCTACGTGGACGTGAAGCATATCTCCAGAAGAGGGTCAGTTTTCTTTGGTTATACTTCCAATTTCCTAAATTTCCTTGCAGCTCTTACTTCCACTTAGGTTGAGTGTCTTGCAAGATGAACCCACCCAAGCATTTAAAACGAAAAGGTTGGTTGGAAGAGATGGAGTAATGCCTACTGGGCATTGACAGAGTAGGGGGGGGGGGGGGGGGGGGGAACGGGGGGGGGG
>NW_006239030.1:54559-59755 GCF_000226075.1 Solanum tuberosum | reverse complement strand
GGGGGGGGGGGGGGGGGGGGGGGGGGGGGGAGGGGATCAGGTATGGAGATGAGGTGAAAATTCTCATCCCTTAAAAAAAGGTCATTTCACATAATCTGTTAGACCTGCTTGTGATGGGAGATCTTGTTATTTTTAAATCCGAGGGCGGGTCAACTTAATATCAATTCGAAGGAACATGAAAGTAATTCTCACTTCTCCCAAAAACTAGTGTTCTGTTGTGGACCTAAACACCTTTTCTAACAATTTGTGATTCCAGATGGCGCAGTTCACCCTATTTAGTAAGTACCACTGGCAGAGGTCCTAAGTATTTAGTCTCGCCACACTTCAACAGAATATTTCAAGTGGAAAGTGAATCAGAACCTACATTAAATGAATACAACTCTTAGCCTTTAGTTGAGCCAGTTCACACAATTCTAAAATTCATTTGTTGGTAAGGTATAATATTCACTCCACATCAAGTTGAAATGTGGAATAGCCCTTAAAATTCATTTTATTTATTTTTAAGGGAGTCCTTCCTGTGCCTGAATTTTATAATCATTAGATAGTTTCGGCCATCTCGTAGGATGCACCTTGTCAAGGTGAAAATGGAAGAGAAGAGAAGGGTGGAGGAGAAAACTACCTCAAAGTCCAAATGCTTTCTTGCACATCTACTCTGCGTGATAAGAGTGGTTGCTATAGGTTGATGCTCAACATGAAATAGTCTAATTACAAACGAGTCTTTTGAAGGATACAGTTGATTCACATGGTCAACCTAGACTATCTTGTGAAGAGGTCTAGTTGAATGACTTTTAGGGCATCAAACAGAAATTGCTCTGGGAACTGGCCAAGTTTAGTACCTTATTGGTTCAGATTATTTCACATGTTTTTGGTCAATATCTTTTCATCAGATTAGTATATCACAATAGTCTATGGTCAATACATTAAAAGTTACTCCTAACCTTGGTAGACACTAGACAGAGTTACCTGGTATATATTGCTAGTGGGAGGTGGCAGGTAATTCGTGGAATTAGTCGAGGTGCGCAAAAGCTGTCCTGGACACCACTGTCATAAAAAAAAATACATAAAAAGTTCCATTTTCTTGACTATAGACAGACAGTGCTGCAACCAAACTTGTCAGTTTTGTTGAACTTAAATAGTAATCCTTCTACATACTCAGATTAGATTTTGATAATCAACACCAAAAATGCACTGAGAAATGAAACAGACAAAGAGAAACCATATATAATTACTAGGACATTTGTGAGCTCCGTACTCTCCATTTCAGTATCTCTTTGATATTTTGGAGTATTGAATTCCTCTTACTATTGGATATTCATTCCTATCGTTTAGGATATTGTGGAGAAAGAAGCCCCAGGTTTGATGAAAGAAGCAGAGAAGTTTCTAATATTGAACAACATTGATCGCCTGTGGAAAGAACACTTGCAAGCACTCAAGTTTGTCCAGCAGGCTGTGGGGTTACGAGGTTACGCACAAAGGGATCCACTAATTGAGTACAAACTTGAAGGGTACAACCTTTTCATTGAGATGATGGCACAGATCAGGAGGAATGTCATATATGCTGTTTATCAAGTTAGTATCCTGACTTTTGAGATCTTCCAATCTTCAAGAAATTTTGTAGAGGATGCAATCTTTTCGTTCACTCCTCCCACTTAACCAAATTTATATACCTGATTTTTATTATTTGTTTTCTTTTGTCAGTTTAAACCAGTCATGGTGAAGCCTCAAGACCAGAAAAAGAGTGACAAGGTGGACAAAGCCAACACAAATGGGAGGGGTAGTAATGGTGCTACCAATCCATCTCCATCAGCTGTTAGCTCACAGTCTAGTGCATAAGGCATTGTTCTGGAACCGACAGTTTTGGGGAGAGCAGAAGACATATGCGACAGATTCTTTCACCAACACATAATTCTGAAATGCAAAGCAACCCAGATGTCACTTGCAAGTGGTTATATCAAATAAGGTACCCATGGGACCGATACATTGTGAATCAAGCAGCCTAATCTCAACTTAGATTAAGATATGAAATTCAATAGGCCTCTGCAACATGGTATTGTTCGGCATGAATACCATGTAAGTATCTTCCTTGATGTACATGTCATTGTAAAGAAGATGAAAGCTTCTTGAAATTACATATTACTTCACTTTTACAAGGTTGTAATCAAAAACTAGATACACCTTCACAATACACTATTGATCAATGTCTCTGTATGAAGCCTCATTGCAATATAGTCATTCAAACTTATGGAGTATTTCAGTGCTGATAAATTGATTAAACTTGTTTCCTTTATCCTGCATGAAGCATACCATATCACACATTTGAAGTTGGAAAAGTCCAGTTCAATATCCACAGGAACAAAGAAGCTGAATTCCCTTACCTTAACACCAATGGCAATTGCAGTTTTAAGTTTAACCAGTTCACCCAATCTCAAAGAACCTCTTTTCTTGTCTTTGACGAATACAACTGGTACCTTCTTTGAACTGGCCAAGCTTTCCACATGTTTGGTCAGCAACCGCGGGTGACAATCAGATGCTATTAGTATAACCTACATATCCACAATGTCAAAGAGGTTAACAAATTAATGCATCGTACCAAAGAACATGCTATCCTGTAGATACAGATACAGAAAACATGTAGGCATTGAATTGGAAGAACACAGAACTACGATGTGGAATTGACACTTTGAAGCTCAATCATATAGATCCAACAGGAATTTTTAAGGCAGGTTGAAACCAAATGAAAGTGAGGATGCAAAAAGTTCATGAGCAGGCGAGCTAAAAACCTGAAGTCGAGTTGAATGCATTTTAAGGGATAGTGATGAGCGTTCATTAGCAGGAATGGGGGGCATTCTCTCAAGCACCCGCGTTACTTCATTCACCCCTACTGAAAACTGTTGCTGCATAAATATCAGATCGGCAGCTTGAGTATGAGATGAAAATTAGCATCCTATATAATGGAAAACCGAAAAAAAAAAAAAAAAAAAAACTCCTTTTGATTTAAAAAAGTTTTACTGTGAGTAATAAGGTCTATATGAAGTAGAAAAAACATGTGGTCTCGAGTTCAAATTTTAGTGTAGATAGAAAATTTCTTCCCAATCTTAAAGAAGTAATTGCGAGTGATACTTGTGATAATTCATCTTCTTCCTTGAGTGGTGGACCACAATTGGGGCTTGAACTATACAGCTCAAACAAAAACTCGATAGGAGAGTAGGAACCAACCTTAAGCCAAAATTTCTCAGGTAAAGATATGTCGGATTTTCTGGCTGTGGCTATCTCCCTGAGGCGGAGAACCGTTAATATCTTGCGGCAGAGAAAAAAAAAGCGACAAGTTGAGAAATACGAAGGACGGATAAATTTACCTCTTAATCGCTGAGAGGAGACGGTCCAGAATTTCACCTTCATAGCAACTGGATTTATATTTATTGGTACATCAGAAACCGCAGCCATTAACAAATTGACTACACTCGATCGAAAAAAAGAGAAGAGAATAATGAAAACGAGGTTTACATTGTCGGTTGCCGGAAAGAATGGCGGCTAACGGAGACTTTCTTCTCCTCTTCTCCTGTGACTATGGTTGTAGAAGCAGCCATTGGCATACTCATCTTCCAACTCTCGCCTCCTCAGTTCCACCTACAGAAAATTCAGCTTCTATTTGTTGGACCATGGGCTTTTGCTTTTCGATCCCATAAGGGAAAGTTTAATCATTTGGCCACTTGGTCAAAAAAATTACGCATAATATATAGACATGTCTTTTAATTTAGTTTTAATTATTATCTATATTTTTCAATTTTTAATGTGCATAATTAAACACTTAAGTTTATATAAAATTGGACAGTTAAACACATGTGACCTAGATCGGCATGTAAGACACATGTGTTTACTTATTCAATTTTATATAAGTTTAAGTGTTTATTTGTACACATTTAAAGTTGAAGGCATAAATATTAACTGAAACCAAATTAAAACACATATACCAAAATATTTATATTCGTTAGCCAATATATACACTAATTATATATTTTTTGACTACTTTTTTTGTTTTACTTAATTTCTTACATAGAAAAATTGCACTCAATGAATTTGCTCGTTATATACCTTTTGAACATACAATTTACATGATTGCATGTCCGATCGGAGGTTATACAACAATAGAAGTGTAGTTTAATCAAATTATTAAGGTATACTAATGTAAGTTGTATACTCATAGACACCCAGGGTAAATTTCCCCCTGAAAAAGGTTCTTTAGTTTATATTAATTGTATATTTGTAGTCATTTTCTTATTTAGTTTTATTAATTGTACTCTTTCTAAACTATAGGTCAATCAAATATAATTACTTCATTATTTATGTTCAAACATTTGGATAGATTTTTAAAATTAAATCATAAGGAGTTTTGCAACAAATATGTGAATTTAGAGGTGTTCACGGTTTAAATAAAATCAATCCATATCGATTAAATATATCAATTTTATTTGGGTTTGATTTGGTTTTAGATTTTAAAAAACATATAGTATTTGGTTTGATTACGATTTTGTTAGAAAAAAATCGAATTAATAACCAAACCAGTAAATTATATATATATTTTTTATTATTATACAACACGTAATATATTATTTTTATAAAAGAATTTTAAAGATCTAATATATGCTTTCATCAAAATTTATTTATAATTGGCAAAAGTATTCATTACCCCCCTGAACTTGAAGTTTTTTATTCGGTGTACACCTAAATTATATTTCGTTTTAATTACCCCCCCCCCCGAACTTGTTTATTTCTCCATCACGTACACCTTTTTCGTCCACCTGCTCCTATTGTAACTAGGGGTGTTCACGGGTTGGTTTAGATCGATTATTGGTCAAAACCAAAACTAAACCAACTTAATCGGTTTTAAAATTATCAAAACCAAACCAAACCAAATATAATATACATTTATTGATTTGGTGATTATCGGTTTCGATTTGGTTTGGTTTGGTTATTCGGTTATTAACCATACATAAAAATAAAAGAAACAATTCATTAAAAATGTGAAAAAAGTGACAACAATCCATTCAAAATGAAAAAAATAGTTAGAATGACTTAAATTACTGAACTTTCGATCACTAAATTTACTATCAATAAAGCTTTAAAATTCACTATATTGGCCTAGAAGGAAGAGATAATAACATTTTCAGTCCCACAAAGAATTGTCATAGACACTCA
>NW_006239030.1:48771-54515 GCF_000226075.1 Solanum tuberosum | reverse complement strand
AAGGCAAAAGTATTCATTACCCCCCTGAACTTGAAGTTTTTTATACGGTGTACACCTAAACTAAATTCCGTTTTAATTACCCCCTCGAACTTGTTTATTCCTCCGTCGCGTACACCTTTTTCGTCCACCTACTCCTGTTGGGACTACACGCGCGCGACAGCTGTCTAAATTGGTGATGTGGATTTCCACCTGGATAAATAATAGCCACCTGGATAAATTAATATTGCAAAAAATAAATTTCTTAAATTTAAAATTCATTGTTTAAAAGTTATTTTTGAATAAGGGCTGATTTCGCGGAACTCCTTCTGGATTTGGGTTTTTCTAGACGTGAAGTTGGTCGATTAAATTTCAAATTTTTCTGAAATTCTTACCAAGTAAGTATTAATCATTGTTTCCTTTACTTTTCATTTACATTTTTCCTTATTTTTCGTTTAAAATATGCCAAATAGTAAAGAAAAATGGAGATTTTACGTTTTTTTACCGTTGTAGCTTTATGATGTGGCAAAAAATCACTTCCTCACACGCCTAGTAGAGTGTGTTATCAATTTCTACGCTAGGTGGACAATAAAGGTGTACGCGACGGAGGAATAAACAAGTTCAGAGATAATTAAAACAAAATTTAGTTTAGGTGTACACCAAATAAAAAGCTTCAATTTAGAAGGATAATGAGTACTTTATAGCCTTTATAATTTACTTATGAAAACAAAACTGTCCAAAGTGAAAATAGTGAATTTTGATGTTTTATTCATACTAAACTCAATAATCAAAAGTTTTATAATATCAATCATTCTAACTATTTTTCATTTTGAATAAATTGTTATCAATTTTTTCATATTTAAATGATTATTGTGTATGAATCAAAACCAATAACAATCAAAATGATAAATGTATATTAGATTTGGTTCGGATAATTTAAAAATGATTTTGGACCAATAATCAATCCAAACTACTCATGAACACCCATGTGATAATACATTAAATCGGAAAATTGCTCCCTATATTGTCTATTTTACTACAAATTCCATCTAGTTCATTCAACAAAATTTTAGATGTGTAGTAAGAAAGAGCATCAACAACAAAAACAAACTCAATTTACACCTTAAGTAGTGCTTCTATCTTCAATTATGAGCAAGAAACACACCAACAAAATTGCAAGATCTTTGATTGAAGAAAACAAAGCACAAATTCCATTAACCAGATTCGAAAATGATAGTAAACATACTTCAACTGAACTGAAATCATCTATTAGATTTACACAACTAACCCTACCATTCCAACAACAGATGCAAACAAGAAACAGTAAAACAGATAAAACACTAACAACTTTCTTCTACCTAAGCCCTTTCTCCACGAATCCTCCTGGCAAGCTGGATGTCCTTAGGCATAATCGTAACCCTCTTAGCATGAATAGCACACAGATTAGTATCTTCAAACACTCCAACAAGGTATGCCTCAGCAGCCTCTTGTAGAGCAGCAACAGCACTACTCTGAAACCTCAGATCCGTCTTGAAATCCTGAGCGATCTCTCTCACCAGCCTCTGAAACGGCAACTTCCTGATCAGCAACTCCGTCGACTTCTGATACTTCCTGATTTCTCTTAAAGCCACAGTTCCTGGACGGAAACGGTGAGGCTTTTTCACTCCTCCGGTAGCCGGAGCAGATTTTCTTGCAGCCTTAGTAGCTAGTTGCTTCCTTGGTGCCTTACCGCCAGTGGATTTGCGAGCTGTTTGCTTAGTACGAGCCATTTTTAGTGTATATTGAGAAAAGTTGAAGATGTTAAACAATGGTGAAATTTGAGTGATGGGTAATGGGGGATTTTATACAGAGAGATGGAGGGCGGGAAATTTGGAAATTTTGGAGAATTTTTAATTTTTTTGGCGCTAAAGTAGTTGAGAGTGAATACAGACCGTTGATTTAGATTTTGTGTTAACGGTGGAGATTGGAGAAGAGGTGGATTGCTGGGATAGCGATCTATGTGCTACTAAAGTGACAAATGTGTAATTGCCACGTGGATATCAAAGGTAGTTACTCCGTAATTGTTTTCTTTTACTTATTTTAAATTTTCTCATATAAATTTTCTTTTTACTTTTTAGCCACAATTTTGCTACCACGTTTTTAGGTGGTTAATTTATTCGCTTGAAAAAATGGAATTAGTTTGTGAATAATTTGTTGAAATTATATATAAAAAAATTCCATGGATAGAATTTATGGCCAAATTTTGAGGATGATTAGCAATAATTGTACCGTCATCCGTTCTAATGAATCGCATTGTGGTATCACGTCTAAATTTGTTACAAAATCTTAATGGTCTCTATAATTTGTTAGGTTCACCAAAATGCTTTTTGCTTCAAAAGTAATCAAAATAACTCTAAATTTGATATACAACCTTCTAATATCAATTACAATGATTTTTAATTGTTAGAATTAGCATAAACCTTCAAAAAATAATAAACTTACTTTATCTTCTTCAAGAAATTTTATCAAGCTCAAAAAACCCTATATCAGTAGTCTTCAATGTTTCCTCAAGGGTGGCTCAAACCCGTTAGTGGCCTAAGGCCAAAATTAAACTAGAGGCCTTAAAAAAAATTAAAAAATTATATATGTTTTTATTTCAAATCTATTTTTTTAGCTTTTTGAGATGCAAAGTTGTTAATAATTTTTGTGTAGTCAATCTCTTCTAATAAAAAATTTTCAATCGATAATATAACCAAATCACTTAATCTTTCTTGAGAAATTGTTGATCTTAAATAAGATTTTAATATTTTTAATTTTGAAAAACTTCTTTCTACTAAGGCGACTGTTACATGAATTGTTAATATTATTCTATAAGCAATGTAAACATTTGGAAAAGAATCAAGTCTTTTTATTTGATTGAGTATCTCAATTGGAGTATTGTCTTCTACTTGTATGATTTTTCTTAATACTTTTAATTCAGAAAATAAGTCTAAACCGTCAATATCGGAGTGAGTATTATGTTTTAAGGAACCTTCAAAATTAAGACAATATTTTTTTAAATTCGCATCATCGAATGATCTCAATTTTTTCCCACTAAATAGAAAACCAAAAATATTTTCATAATACTTAAAATTGTTCAAATCTATTTTGAAGTGAAAAGATGACTTGGTCAACTATGTATAAGAAGTAATCAACTCTAAATGATTCTTCAAGAGATCTTGTGATTTTACTATCAACATTCTCATCAAATTGTTTTTTCTATAAAGTACACGTTTCATACGAAATTCAGGTTCTATATTCATCTCTAATGCAATTTCCTTAGTCGAAATCACAGCACTTGTAAATCCTTCTTCTCTATATGTTTTTAAAAAAGAAACTAAGCCTCTTAATTGATCTATAGTGACATCAATATGCATATCTTTTGATTGTAAACTTTTGCTAATTGAATTTACAGCAAATAATACATCATACCAAATAGTCATACCCAACAAAAATTCAAAAATTTCAAACTCAAAAATTGCTAAAAAAATTAGCTTCACTTAGAATTTTTGGATCGTCACTAACTTCTTCTAATTTAAATAAAGTGTTAGTGAAAAACTTACAAGATAACAAAAAATACAAAATTACAACTGAAAATAAAAATGAAGAAATCTTCAGGCTGAGGCGCAGATATCTCGCTCTCTTTAAGGAGATTCAAGCCCACTGCAGCAAATGTTTTTCACCGGTCCAGCAGTAGTCCTCTTGACTTGTCCCCTCCAGGATACAACAGCCTTCACAAAGTATAACTCAACAACTGTGGATAAGAGTTGAGTCCAAAGCTCCACAAAAAAGAACACCTCCCTTCAACTAATGAGAACTCTCTTTTTGACTAACTCTTTCACTCTATATTTTTCTTGTGTGTTTTATGTGTCCCAAACCAAATGAAGACCACCACTATTTATACTAGAAGAAGTCTTCCTAGCAATGAATAGGAAGATAATGGTGTAGTTAATAGTGAAGATAAATAGCTTTAGGAGTTACATATGTTACATAGGTTACAAGAATAATGGAGGATGAATAATGAAGATGTAATGGCCATAGTTGACCACTACACACGTTCTGCCAGAAAAACCCACAACGGACACAAACGGACAACACAATTGCCCAACGTTCTCAGCAACGTTTATCACTATTGAAGACTGACAATTAATCCAAATTCAACTGCCAAAAGAAGTGATCCATAATGCTGAGTAATTAGTCCATTATACTTAACTTCTGACAGATGTGCAAATAGGGTATTGGAAGCACTTCAACATAATTTTTTAATAAGAATATTAAAATGCTTCTAAACCAACATAAAGCATCTCTTATTTTTGGAGTTTGAAATCTTATTGCTTTAACACTTTCAATACGACTTTCCTATCATGTTTGTGACAATGATTTAAGAGTTAAACTAGGTACACTATCTTTTAAAAAAATTCACCGCTTAGTAGACGAAGAAAATAGTGAATATATACGTTGTACCACTCCAAAGAATAGCTTTCGTACAAGAATTAACCATAACAGAAAGTACCAAATTTAGATTATGACAACCACATAGTGTATAAAATGATCTGGCATTTATATCAAGAAGTCTTTTTTGCACTCCTTGGTGCTTTTCCTTCATATTAGACCCGTTGTCATATTCTTGTCGTCTTAAATTATCAATATCAAGTCCAATACATTTTATTTCATCTAAAATAACTTCAAAAAACCTTTTCCACTTGTATCATCCACTTTTAAGAATTCTAAGAAATATTCGGTTACATTTATTGGAGTTACCAAAATATCTACACTCCGTATTATAAAAGGCATTTGGTCTTGATGACTTGTATCTGGCGTGCAATCAAGTATGATAGAGAAATACTTTGTTTTTATAACTTTTTCAATAATCTTGTTCTTAATTTCACTTGCCAATAAATTTATTAATTCATTTTGTATATTATGTCCAAGATAATGATTATGAATTTCATCATGTTTGATTCTTCGAATATGTTCTTGCATAATTGGATCAAATTTTGCAATCGTTTCAAGAAGACTCAAGAAGTTTTCAAATTTTTTTATAGATTTTTTCATTTCCCCCCCTAAACGCCAAATTATTTTTTCCAAGAGTTTTTATGACAGAAATAATTCTTGACAATATATTTTTCCAATGTTCTCTATCTCTATTAATTTGGTCTTGAATGTTTTTATCGATTGTTTTATTATTACGCAATCTAAATTCTATATCAATCCATGAACTCATATTAATAATATGTTGGTTAATTGTTTCATGAGTTCTAAGCTTAGTAGTAAGATTTTTCCAATCTCTACTACCTTCATTAGCTAACTTATTATTCTTTGCATTAAAGGTCGTATTAAATAACTTACAATAAAAACAAAATACCTTATTCAAATCTTTAGAATAAACTAACCATCTTCTTTCATGTCTTTATCCATTTGCCAACTTTTGAAAATAATATGTAATAAAAAAGTGCCTTAAAATTTATCCTTTGAAAAATATGTGTCGGTAATTCTAATTGGTCCCTTTTCTACTAATAAGTCTCTTAACTTTGTATCAACAATATTCCATTGACTAGGATCATTGATATTTTAGGAGTATGATTATTTAATTCATTTATAAGTTCTTGATTTTCTTGGGAAACTACATCCGACTTTTCACTAGTTTCCTCTCCTTCTTCTTTTTTATTTATATCATTATCTAACTCAACTTCAACTAAGGTTGTAACTTGTTCTTCTAAAGAGCATTCCCCTACCTTTTTTGATTTAAT
>NW_006239030.1:48580-48706 GCF_000226075.1 Solanum tuberosum | reverse complement strand
TTTTGGTTTATATCATTATCTAACTCAACTTCAACTAAGTTAGTGACTTGTTCTTCTAAAGAGCATTCACCTACCTTTTTTTTATTTATTTAATTTTAACATTGTTTTCCAAAAATTTATCAAAAA
>NW_006239030.1:43542-48417 GCF_000226075.1 Solanum tuberosum | reverse complement strand
TTACAATATCAAATAAAAAATATAATAAACATAAGACACAAAACAAAAGTAATATTAGAAATTAGAATGATATTACCGGATTCAAGAACTATGAAGACTTGATTTCCGAAAATAAATTGAACTGCTGCGATATATTTTTCTCCAAATTTAAAACATAAACTATATTTTTTTAAAATTGAAATTATCAATAGATCAAGTAAATTCTTAAGCTTTGAATAAGAGAGATGTAAGATTAGAAAAGAGAAAGAGAGAAGAAATAGAAGAGAAGAAGAGAGAAGGATAGAATGTATAAAAATAAAATTAGAAAAAGAATAAGGTAAAAAAAAAAGATAACTCGTACAATTAAAAAAAAGTACACATTGAAAAAGTAATAGTCATATCAAGTCACATGATCAATGCCGTTTAGATTTGAAGTTTTAGTTCTATTTTTCGTTTTTGGGTAAATTAAATGGCACGACCTGGCATAACACTGCGAAATGACAGAAATAGCCTTTTGGCTTTGGCTCCAAAACCACCTAAATTTTCCTTCAAAAAAAGAAAACCACCTTTGACTTTTCTTTTTTATTTACTTTACTCATTTTATTTCATTTACTTTACTCTTCCAATATCTTTACTTTCTTTTTTACTTAATTCATTTTTATCTCTCATTCTAGAAAATGTTTCTTAATTTTCTTATGTTTGGTTGGCTTAAATATTTTAGAAAATATTTCTCAAATAAACTTATTTTCCTCAAATAATATTTTTTCCTTACTTCACTCCGTACCCCGACCTCCCCATTCAAAAAACTAAAATTTTTAAAATTTTCTTTTTTTAAAAAAATCAATTTATTTTGTTACTACACCCAAACTATCCCCTCCCCCCAACAAAAAAATTAGCAACTTAAAATTTAATTTTTGAAAAATAGTTCAAAGTTAGATTTTTTTTATTTTTTTACCCTGCTCAACTCCTGACTGTCCCACCCCCGCTTTCCACAAAAAAAAAAAAAATTTTAAACAAATAATTAAATTTTCATTTTTTTAATCCACACTTACCCCAACCACCTACCACCTCCCCCTCCAAAAAAAAAATTTAAAATATTGTATTTTTTTAAAAAAATCATTTTGTTCTTTTATATATATATATGTACTAGTGAAACTATTCGTGATTCGCACGGTTGTAATGAAAATTAATAAATTAAATTATTTTATCATTTATAAAAAATAATTCTATGAATTGCTAATTTTTAATTATAATGAAGTAGTATGGAATATTTATATTCAAGCCAGTGACATAAAAGACAATGTAATTTTTTGCCTTCATATGAAACATGATTATGTTTTTTCAATATGCTAAATAGACTTTATATGCATATGGTAGAACAAACAATTTAGAGGTCATATTTTGAAACAATAATCTATGTATTAAGTTGAAAACAATACATTTTATGTTTAAATCTTATCTATCTTTTGAGTACTCGATCATTTATGATAACACCAATTTTGATATTAATTTATTTTTTTGAACTTTCACGTTACGTCTTTTTCATCACATTTGTTTACTATTTATATATTAAAGAAATGTTTTAAAATATACAATGAAACAAATAGGAGTTATCAATAATATTTAAGAATCTCTCTCTCTCTCTCTCTCTCTATATATATATATATATATATAGATATATATAAAGGAGAAACATAGAGAAAGGTGATGTGGCACCTCTCTATGGCCTCCATTCCCATTTATAAATTGTTTTTCTTCATTTTCTCAATAAATAATTGTTTATTAATTTAAAAATTCAATCATATTTACTATTCTAATTATGTCTAATAAGTTACAAAAAATCTCCATCTATTTATTTTCCCTACTTAAATAATATGCCTCTTCAACTTCTTTCTAACTATTGTTATGGTTTACCCAATCTATAAATAACAATCATCTTTAGAGATGTTCAATGTCCATTTCCATTTTTTCATTCTTTCTTTTTATTTCATAAATGTACTTAATAATGTCATGACATTGTCTTCACTTTGATAAAAATCATATATATATTCTTCAAAAATTCATCATAGAGATGTTCACATTAATTAGTTTGGTACAACTTCATCAAAATGAAGAAGGAAACTTAATTATCTTGGAAGATTCATCAAAAGAGATGGTCATATAACTTTGAATGGTTTCCAAATATTTTGAAGATTAATTAATGTATTGTTTTGATTTCAATTAATGTTATTATATATATATATATTTTTATTAGATATCTACTAACATTATTATTATGCGAATGAATGAAGATGAAAAGTATCATATTTTTGTTTTTGTATGTATTTGTTAGTCAATTTCTAATTAATATTCTAAATTTTTTTGTCATTGTTGAAAGGTATAATATTACCTATGGTACATTTCTCATAGCTATAAGATATTGTTACCCCTAAAAATATATTATATGGTCTATCATATTAGACATCAATCACAAAATAAATAAGTAAACCATCTTTTTAGTGTTTTTAAAACTTGTAATTAATAAATAAAGCATTTAATGAAAAGAATGAAGAAAAAATTTTCAAAGCTATTTTATAGTTATGCTATAATAAATGTGCGTTTGAGATTAATATATATTTAACTTATAATTATTTAAAGAAAAAATTATCTATCAGAGTTATCTTTTGAATAGTTATTATCATATATTAATCTTTTTTAGTGATGACTACAATGATAATTAGATTGATGTTATAAAAAAATTTCACTCCCTTATATGTGTGTATCTGTTTGTCAATTTCTAATTAATATTATAATTTTTTGTCATTGTTGAAAGGTATAATATTACCTATGGTACATTTCTCATAGCTATTAGGTATTATTACCCCTAAAAATATATAAGTAAATCATCTTTTTAGTATTTTTAAAGCTTTTAATTAATAAATAAATTATTTAATGAAAAGAATGAGACTTTTTTTTCATTTATTTGTACACATAAAATAAAAAGTTATTTTTATAGTTATGCTATAATAAAAGTGCATTTGTGATTAATATATATTTAAAGCAAAAATTAATCTATCTTATTTTTCACATTAAAGAAGGAGTTATCTTTTGAATAGTTATTATCATATTTTTTTTTTAGTGATGACTACAATAATAATCAAATTAATGTTATAAAACTCTTCCACTCCTTTATATGTGTGTATCTGTTTGTCAATTTCTAATTAATATTCTATTTTTTTGGGAAAATGCATAAGTACCTCCCCCAGCCTATGCCCAAAATCCCTGAGACACACTTAATCTTTACTAAGATCCTATTACGCCCCCGAACTTATTTTATATATAATTTTCTACCCCTTTTCGGCCTACGTGGCACTATCTTGTGGGCCCAGCGCGTGTTGACAATTTTTTCAAGGATAGTGCCACGTAGGTCGAAAAGGAGTAGAAAATTATATATAAAATAAGTTCGGGGGCGTAATAGGATCTTAGTAAAGATTAAGTGTGTCTCAGGGATTTTGGGCATAGGCTGGGGGAGGTACTTATGCATTTTCCCTATTTTTTTGTCATTGTTGAAAGGTATAATATTACCTATGGTGCATTTCTTATAGCAATTAGATAGTATTGCTCCTAAAAATATATGATATGGTCTATCATATTAGAAATAAATAAATCATCTTTTTAGTATTTTTAAAACTTTTAATTAATAGATAAATTATTTAATGAAAAGAATGTAGAAAGAATTCTCATTTATGTGTACATATATAATAAAAAGTTATTTTACAATTATGCTATAATAAATGTGCATTTGTGATTAATATGTATTTAACTTATAATTATTTAAAGTAAAAATTATCTAGCTTAATTTTTCACATTAAAGGAGTTGTTTTTTGAATAGTTATTATCATATATTAATTTTTTTAGTGATGACTTCAATAAGAATTAGATTAATGTTATAAAACTCTTCCACTCCTCTACATGTGTTAGGGACAAACATTGATCCAACTCTTGGTATACCTTTCTACAACTTGACACTTCATGTACTCTAAAAAATTTAATATTTTGTCACTCTATGATGATTTTTTATATAATCGAGTAGATAAGTACACATCAAATTACTAATCACATCATGATTTCTTATAAATATATATTTTATTATATATTATGTGTTTCAATTCTTTTATTTTCCATTACAAAGTATAATCTCCGATGTAATGTTATATAATCAACTAATTTTTTTTTTCTTAAGATAATTTTTATGTTTTTCTTCTTTTTATCGGCAATGTTAAGCGGAAATTAAAGTTTGAAAATATCTTTCTAGCAATTTTTTGAATAGACAACATCAAGATCGTGACTTGATTTGTATTGCTTTTTATACATTTTTATTGAAAATAGTCAATTAAAGACATCAATTATTTAAAAAATATAGTCAATTTCGCGCGAAGCGCGGATAAGTACACTAGTAGAAGTTATAAAGAAGATAAGAGACATGAGTTATCATAACTTTAATATATAATATTATTATGACATTAAGTACATTAATCATTGTGCATTGATTTTATTTGTAAAAATAAATAAATGACTGAAAAATATAATGGGTAAAAATTAAAAAAGGATAAATAAATTGATTGCATAAAAGACGTGTCATGTTACAATCTTATCAAAGACCACAATTAAATAATATATAGGCATAGATTTTATAATTATGTAGCTAAGACAATAAAAAAAAATACTACATTATTATATTCACAAAGTAATAAAAAATGAAAAGAAAACTGCTAAATACATTTCAAGCAAGAAAAGAATAGCGAAAAAAACAAATTGTTACATATGCATAAGAATAAGCAATGATGTCATATAATAATTTATTTCATCTTTAATTTTCTTTGAGAGAAAAATAAAATATAACTTATTCTCATAATT
>NW_006239030.1:41960-43476 GCF_000226075.1 Solanum tuberosum | reverse complement strand
ATAAAAAGTAGGATCATAGAGGACTAAATGAGTAATGTTGTCAATATGTGTAATTAAGTTACTATATATTACAAGTCAAAGTAAAAAAATTCTCTAGTTAAAGTAATTCCTAACTATGCTTCAAAAAATATTCTTCTAAGTCTTCCTTCAAGAAAACATACAATAAATAAATAAATAAATAAAGGAGAAAGTAATACAATACAAGCATCACTTTTACAATTTCCATTATCAAATAAATATGAATTGAATAAATCAATTCATCAATTCAAAATAAATTATTTAATTATAATAATATAAAACACAAAAAATATAAACAATTGTTAATATGGTACTATTTTATGTATGGTATTTATGATATTTATATATCCATCATGTCAAATAAAAAAATAATTATATCAAAAAAAGGAAAATAGTTTAAACTATACTCGTAAGTTATGAAATTATCAAGACTAAAATTAAAAGGTATGAGTTATGAGTAGTTATTAAGCATAAATATATTAAGTTAGAAAAACTTAAAATATTAGAAGTTATATATGTCATTTTATAATAAGAAAAAGGGCACAAAGAAATTCTCGACGAAAAAATGTCAAATAACTTGAGCATAAATTTAACTACCTTATACAAACTCTTAATAACAACAATAACATTAATAATGTACAAATCAAGCTAAAAAAATATCAAGAAAATATATAATAAATAAATAAATAAAGGAGAAAGTAATACAATATAAGCATCATTTTTACAATTTACATTATCAAAAAAAATATGAATTCAATAAATCGATTCATCAATTCATAATTCTTCGAGCCCTTATCGTTATCGGTATTCATTTTACAAGCCGATCTTCATTGAAGAATTTTATTCTTGAAGATTAAAACATAAATATAATACCACATGATATATATATATATTACTACTTCAAATATGAAATAATAGAATGATCATATTTATAAAGATAAAATGATGGAATACCATAAGGTGTTTTAAATTTTAAATTAAATATTTAGGAATTATGAATATGAAAAGTATGAGTTATGAATATTATTAAGAGTGAAAATGAATAAATGAGTTGTGAATGTAAAACTTTTAATAAAGCAAATAAAGGAGGAATAAAAACAAAATAAAGAAGAGAGGAAATAGTGCTTAATGTCTATAGTTGCGTGGGAACTATTTCATGAAAATGGATATCAACCTTTGTTGTTTAAATGAATCTCAAGAAATAGTTTTGAATTTTCTAATAAATTATACAAATAGAAAAAATTAAGAAAAATGTCAGAAATTTGAATAAAAAATTAATGAAAATGGAATTTTTTAAACAATCATACTAATTTATTATGTATAAGTTATTATATTAATTATTATATTTATTAATGAAGAATTGAGAAGTCACTCCAAATTCCAATCATGCATTCTCCTTTCTTAATTACATTCAATTATTCTACTTTAATTAAGAAAATAGGGGAAGAAAAAGAAAAATATCAAAAATAAAGGAGAAAGAAAGATAAATATGAATGTC
>NW_006239030.1:18063-41651 GCF_000226075.1 Solanum tuberosum | reverse complement strand
ATATTAAATTACTTGTTTATTCATTAAATTAAAATAAAATTAGTTAAAAAAAATTCTCACTTTATCCCTACAATTAATACTCTTAAGGAAATATTATATAAAAAAATAATTTAACTAGAAAATAATGGATTCATTAAATGTTTTGAATTTCATGAAAATTAGTAGTGCTATTCTCAACGTGGAGTATAATTATTGAAATTGTAAAATATTATTATTATTTTGCAGAGGTATTAATTAATCAATAAATTAATAAATATTACCTTAAAGAATATTTTTAAAATTTAATAAATATACCTTATCCCCCCCCCCCTTAAAAACAAGTGATACTAAAAAGGAAGAAGAATGGAAGAATAAACAACAATGAAAGATAAAAAAAATTGGAAGAAAGAGAGTGAATAGAGTATTGAAGTGAATATAAATAAATGTTTCTTGGGCAGTGTTTTTTATTGCTAAGGTTGGCCCCAGATGGATTTCTCAGTCATAAAAAAAACTAGTCCATAGGCCCCAGTAAAGAAGGTGGGCGTCCAGATAATCATATTTTGTTAAAACATCAATTTGCTTAATCACTTCATGGATCCTATCTAATTTTTTCCAGCCACTACATGTATAGTATACTTCTAAAGATGATGCATAATTTCTGCAAAACAGAATCAGAACCAACTTTGTATGCAATGACACTTACTGAAGAAAAAATTTCTTGAAACCATCTAGTGGTTTAAGACTTTTCTTTTAGTAGTTTTACTTTAGAAGGTACTTTGGGTACAAAAAAAAAATGAATTTACCTTATCACCCTTCCCATTTCTACGAAATTACAACCTTACTCTGAAAAAGTAAAGTTTTGCCATTTCGTGCCAAAAAAATATCCTGCCAAATATATTTTCCGTTTTTTTTTAGTTTAATTCTACCTAATAAACTAAAAAATGAGAACCCCTAAAATTGGGGGCCTAAGGCCAAAGTCTTTTTTTCAATCCTTACCAGCGGCCCCTGTGTTTCCTACCAACTAAATCCAAATCATTAAGGATATTATGCAATATAAGCTCAGTGAAACAAATTACCTATGCAATTACAACCACAAATAAGTAATGAGAAGAAGCGGTCGGAATTTTTCTCGGCAAGAATTTAAATTTATTAAACTTTTGTTAGTGAGACAAAAAATTAAATGGAGAAAGGGTCACATTTGCCCTTCTACTATGTGAAAAGGATTATGCGCACCCAATCCAATGTGCAACTGACATTTTAATGAGGCGAACATCATGTAACATGCCACCTAAGTTCATCACGTGAGAGTGTAGTTATCTCTATTTAAAAAAACTCAAATGCGACGAGAACAAAGTAAAGCACATCTCTCGATTAATTAATAGAATTTTCAGGTAAATTACAAGGGCAACAATAATCCTCAAAAAGTAAAGCACAGTCTATATTTTTCAATCCCACTTTGTTGGGGAACATATATAAACAAGATATTGCAAGCAGCATTATCATACATATGTTCGTTATGATGATGAAGTCAACTTGTTCGATAATATTAGTAACATAAATGCTATTACAAATAAATTAAAAGAAGAAAAATGTACTCAAAGCAGTCCCTCAATTTGTTGATGTTAGAAATTTGAGAGTGTCGCCACCTCCGATCCACCAGTGATGTTATCTGGGCGATGCTGCAGTTTCATTTTCTTTCTTCAAGGCAGAGAATAATACCTGCCTTGAAATGTAAGTCTCAAGTTCCTTGGAGACTTGCGTTAACTTCAAGTCGAAATTTCCTTTATATCTATGCTTTGGTGATGGGGATGGTACAGTAGTATTACCACTACGAGGTGTAGGGACAACTGTAGGAGAATAGGAATGTCTTCGCCTGGGACTAGAAAGCTGCATTGGTGATCCCCCGCCACGGATTACCCTCCCTTTTGTGATGATCACTTCTTTCGATAAAGCAAGTTCCCTACTGCTAGCCACAGATAAGGGAACTCTATTAGTGTCCAAATTCATCAGTGGTCCACTTCTTGTTTCTAGTGGTAGCGGCTTCAAAGGGTCTACTATTTCCTTCTGCTTGATGAGCCGTTCCTTTGCCTTTTCCGCTGCTTTTAGTGCTTTCTCTCTACTCATACTTATAAGTTTCCAGGGGTCAATGTTAGCTCGAAAACCTCGCTTTTCTTTCAATGTGGATGATTCTCCATCGATTTTTATAGATACTGTCTCCAAACTCTGATAGAAATATTGCAAAATTCAACTTACAAGATCAAAGAGAAATATCCAGTAATGATTGATTTAAGTACGCAAAAGAATTGAGGCAAAGATTCTTGAGGTGAAAAATGTGCATATATACCTGATTCATTCCTTTTTCTCTGCATGTAAGTCTTGAAACAAGTGACGGCTTCTCAGGTGAATCAAAGTCAATACTCTCATCAGAGGAGGAATCTGAATCTTCTGATGACTCCAAAAGCTCCATAGACTCGTTCTCCTCTCTCATTGCCAAGATGTAATCATAAGTTCTCATGCCCTGCCAAGAGAACCATAGTTTATCTTAAGCTGTGAAACCAAGAAACTTAACAGAGAATGTTGGGCAAACTCGTGTGTCGAGTTTCTTATGTTCTCAATAATCTACAGGCCTCCAATGTGTTTTCCCTCAGCACAAACTGGTTACAGCAGCTCTAACTATGAAGATAAGCAGATGATGAACCTTAGTTTAGGATTCCTAACACTGTAGCAACTAGCAATAGTAGCTCCAAGATGAGCTGCTTTAGGATTTTTACGCCAACATACATAGTACTTTAAGGTGTTCTTTTAGAAATTGCAGCCCTGGTTCCACACTAAAGCTTGCAACAACACAACTTCCTATATCCACTTATCTTTCAGGAGTATATTGCAATCAACTGGCTCATTTTTTTGTTTTCCTATTTCCCATACATAAATAAGCTTGCTTTTACTTCTCAGTTATTACATTCATAGTAAGCCTACTTACTATCTTACATTAGTTGAAAGGAAAAGAAAGAAACATGTGGGAATTTCACACAAAACTCTCAACGAAAAGTTATTTTGTACATATGTTACAAGGTTTCCTTTGCGCTTACTGTTACGCAAAAACCAGAACTTTTTGTTTGTGATGCTATTCCTGCTTTCTATCCACAAAATCAAATCCAAAAGATTTGTTATGCTTTTTACAGTTGCACTGCACCAAATCATTGGGAAAAAGGGGGACAATCATACCTTCCGGATGAGAACTATATGAAATAAGAAAAGCTGTCCCAGCGCTGCTGCACAATACGATGTCATGAAAAATAAGATTACCTGCAAAAATATGCATTGAAAGATGAACAACTGATAAAACTGAGGGAGATATAGTGGAGAAAGCAAGCAAAGAATCATACACAAATTGTTGCCAGAACTCCTCTAGGGAACTTGGCACTGAATCTTCTCTGAATCTCTAGCTCAATGCTCCTTTTGTTGGCAAAGCACCTTACAAATATTGCAGCAGCTGTCCCTCCTTCAATAAGCAGCTGTTTCAGTAAGAAATTTGTTAGCTGCTTAAGATGCAAACTCAATAGGGATATCGAAAAAAGAAAGAGATAGCAAGAGAGAAAGTGGGAGTAACCATTATCAAGAGGAATATCATTAGAAAAATGAAGCTGGTATAGTTCTTCTTCCCGACACAATTGTTTAACCACTGCAACAACTCAAAAACAAAGATCCTGTCAGTTTGAGTTTAGGTGTACCTTAATGTACAACGCAGCAGAGAATGAGACCCTATCTCCTTACTCTGCAGTGGTGATCAAATCCCTCCACACATCGATTGCAGGTCCTACAGTGTTTGCTACGCTTTTTAACCTGCAAAGGTGATCAAGAAAGACAATTTCATATAGCTATCAACTATTAATATCTGCATAATAATTTCATATAGTTGTTACTTTTTTTGTTTTTTAGCTTCATATAGTTGTTTGTGTGGTAGTGGTAAGGTCTGCGTACATACTACCCTCCCTAGACCCCACTTCATGGAATTTCACTAGGTATGTTATTGTTGTAATTTCATGTAGTTGTCAACTATTAGAATCTGCATAATCTCGCTTCACCACTTTCTCATTGTGTGTGCCAGATGTGGATCTAGTTGCACATTTTTGGCAAGAATGATTTTTTTTTGTGGTTTTGCATAAACTGTTCAATATCCTTGGCATAGGGAAGTAGATTTGTTCCTTGACATGAGGGAAGATTTTAGTGCAATGGGAAAAGAGGTTTAAAACTTATTTAGGTCACAATTTCAAATCTCAGCTATCACTTTCTAGTTGAATCCCCTTGTATAAATTCTTGGCTTCGCCATTGGTGTGTGCAAGCAGATAGTGAAAGAAAAAACATATACCTAGTAAGTTCAACAAATTCAATTAGCAAAATGTAACGAGAAATGCAGCTGCAAACCTCAAAATCACAAAGCGAACAAAACGAAATGTCATCATCTTTTGTCTGTTGCGCAACCAAATCATCTTTGACGAGTAGTGGAAATGTGAGCAAAGGCTCCAAATGAAGATTACTCTTCAAAGGATCCAGGTACTTTCTCCTTATAAATGTCTTAAGCACTCTGCGCTCAATTCTCCTAAGAAATCTCACAACAATCTGTCCCAATACAAATCCATAATTAAGATTCGAAAAAGCAGTGCGAGTGCTTTTCCTCCTCATCCTGAACCTCGTCTTATCAGTTGGATCGATAGCCGCACACCTTACAAACAGAAATGCAGCAGAAAGTGCCTACATACAAGTAAATCACACATCCAAAATTCAATTTTCCGCCTCGAATACAGTTAATCGATTATACTGAGCTACAATATCACTAGTGAAAGTTGAAATTACCACAAAGGAGAAAACAGAGGTGACAGTGATCTCAACAACCCTATTACCGAGCAGAAGACCGATGAAGGTGTAAAAAAATACTAAGAGGAAACAGAACACCGATATGCCCACAATCTGCAGTTTAACACCAGTTCAAAACAAGTAAACTCAGAAAAAAATAAAATAAAAAAATAGCAGAATCAGAATCGGCTGAAACGACGAACCTGCAATGTGTGAAGAGGACGTTGCCATCCATGGCGTCTCATGTTTGTTGAGTTCGTCTTCGTTTCTGTGAGAGTTCTCTCTATGAGAGATGAATTAGGCTGAGATTTTGAGTGTTTCCAACGGTACACATTGTTCGGTGCTGTATTTCAAATTTTGAAACGAGATGCCCCTTTTTTGCTTCTTTTTGGGCCGCTTTTTAACCCAATCCAACTTACCATTTTATGTGGTTGACCGTCCGATATAAGTCATGGCTCATGGGTGTAAATGATTTTCTAAAAATACATTTGATTGACTTAAATTTTTTTATTAGTATTAGATTTCTTAAAATAAAATTATACTAATTTATTTGTGAAAATTATATTTTGCATATTATATTTAAAAATGATGAAATATTAGAATTTTTCGCATTAATTTGTGGTTGTGAATCGATTGCAAGTTAACATGTAATTAACATTCAAAGTTCCAACTTTCGAAATCTAATATGCTACTCCTATTGAAACCAAATTAGTTCTAGTATCTTGGTGTAACGACCCCTTCCGGTAGCTATGGAAAGGCCAATAGTGAAAAAAGTGGGACAAAATAATTTTTGGGTAGAGATTTGAAAATTTTAAGATAGGCCAGTCTCACACGGAATCTAAGTAAGTCGGGGTCTAGAACGGGATGGTTGGGGTGATATGTCTAAGCTTGGATCGCATTTCCTAGTAGACAATAAGAAAATCTTAAGACAATAAAAAATCCATAGGGCCTTTCAGAATCGAATTCGGTCGAATAAAACTCTCAATGTCGGATTTGGCATAAAGAAGAAGTTAGTTTAGAACGTCAAGATTCGAAAGTATGTTGCGAAATGGGGGTTTGTGGAAGGATTTAGGAGTCTCTGTCTCCGTGTTTGCCCTTGAGTATGGTATAATCTTTTACGTTTGGTCTTGGAATGAATAATTTCCCAAAGAAATCAAAAGAACTCCAAGGCAAAACATATTTAACCAAGCCTTATAATATATCTACTGGCAAAGCAGGCAGCTAATTATGCCCAATATGTTAGATTTTCTTACAATTAACAGATACTCGAACTCTAAACTTATTGTTCCTTAACAAGAACATTTTGTCTCAAGGAAATCAGAACCAAGATTACAACAAAAACGACTGAAATCAAGCATAAATCATTTACCAAAGCTAAAATAACTCTAATCAGCAAAACTTTTAGGCACATGCCAACATTCCAAAGGCATAATGGAATTACTAACAAGGTTTGGACCCAACAGTACCTCCCCAAGAGGAGGTTTCATTTGTATGCATACTGAGACAGAAATCCAGTTACCTCAGATGCTATTTCATAAGCACCTTCAACACACCTTCCCAATGCTACACCAGACACATAATTACCCCCAAGGAATAGCCCGTCAAGCCCATTATCACTTAGAGCAGTTTTTGCAGTACCTAGTGTATCCAGATGTCCGACCAAAAACTGTGGGATAGCTTGTGGCCATACTCGCACACCCGTAACAAAGGGATCTTGTGCTTTGGGTTTTATAAGCATTTTTCTGAGGTCACGGTCAACTGCTTCCACAAGTTGGCTCTCCGTCTGCAAGAGGAATGAGGTATTAGAGCTGGAAACAATTTATTCAAGTCCCTGAAGCATAAAGAATAACCGCCAAATGTTTCATACAAATACTATAAAAGAGAAGTACTATGGAAAAAGCACAAAACACAGCATTCATCTAAATCAAGTGTACATCAGAAAAGTAAGACAGAATATAAAGAGTTAAGAAGATTGTCTCAACCCAAGGAACCACTCAACTGAATGAAACACAGATTTACAGGAACATGGTTCACTCAATAGTCACCATAAATCATCAACTCATGGATGCTATGCATCTCATAAAAAAATGCAACAAACAAAGAAGGATGTATCAAACACGAAGAAAATTGGCAAGCAGAGAAATAAATGATAGAATTTTTTCTGGAGACACACAAATAAGTGAAAGACTTCAACAAAAGGATTATATCTGGTTGCAATTTCTGAACAATAATACATCACCATAGATGGAATGATTTTTTCACAAGCATCATTACACCAACTTCACATATATCTTATCCTTTGTCCTTGTTGTACCTCCTTTACTTGTAGTCTGTAATACCAATGCCACCTCACCTTGACATTCTATTCTTCTCTTAAATTTTCCATGAAACACTAGTCAGTAACTCACACACATCTGAATCTTGATTCAAGACAATGGACCACATCACATGAGAAATGCCTACCACAATATAATTTACAAAAGATAGGGTGCAGGTGATACTTATTAGATGGCTCTACTGAACCAGTAAAGCACGTACTTTTACATTGCAGACATGTATCGTAGTTACGATGCAGTTTTCTGAATATGTATGGGGTACAGGGTGCTGCATGTTTATATGTATGGGGTACAGGGATTTAGTGGCTGACGCCAGGAACTAAAGGAGCAAAGAAAATTATGGAGAACAATACTATTATGTATACTCAGACAGTTCGGATAGCAAGAAATTATATAGAGGTTCTGACAGAAAAACTGAACACAGATTATATGGGGATTAGATGCCTTCAATTATATTTTGTGTGTATAATGAATATTGTAAATGATATAGACAATATCTGGACCTTATAGATAAGTGCATTAAGGAGCTAAGTCCAGTGACTTCTGTACATTCTTGTTAACCTCCATCTTAGTTACTTTAACAGAACGTTGTAGTTTAGCCTTATCAAAAAAATAAAGAAAAGCTGCAGACTTGCAGTTTATTATTGAAGTAGTATAACAGCAGTAAGAGAATTTTGACAGCAATAGCAAGTGGAGGATATCATGATACCAGCACAGAAATTTTTAAAAATTCACTGGTATGACAACAGTTCTAGGGCTATACAAGGGGAAGGCATGTCTTAGTATAATCCCACTTTTCCAGCATTTAATGGGCAATTATTCAATTAGTGAAGGAGCTCATTCACTCAAGTTGATAGGGAATCCTTCAACAAAGAGCATACTAGGGCAAACATGCTAGGTTGTTAAACAAAATGTACTTCTCAAAAAAAAAAAAACATTAGTGATCCTATTATGCTTTAAATCTTCAAAACATGTAGAGCATGTGAAAGTTTGCTTCTTTCGGTAAATAATTGTAACCAAAGGCACTGGCTAAATTAATGCAGGATGCCTCATCCAGAATGGTATCATATATCACTGACTATGTCATGACTGCAGATTTAAGTGCAATAAGAGCCAGTTCTCCTAATTAGAGCTTGTTTGATTTGGAATAAGCTTACATGATTTAATCCAGTTTCCGATTAAATCACCGTCATTAAATACTATTAATGTTGGTTACTAGAAAGATTTAACTTTACAGTTATAGTTAACTACTACTACAATAAAATTTATAATTCTATCGCTTAGTTATATAAGCAGAAACAGTTTTGTAATCCAAATCGACATGGTCATTAATCTTAAGAGAGTAACACCGGAAACTTATCCAAAAGGATAATACACAACCAGAAACCATCTAGGGATACAATCAAACTGAGGTATATGTTTGTTACTATAGGACCTTCAGGTGATGCCTTCACTGGCCAGGCCATGAACATTCATTATGATAAATCAATACTGCCGGCACCTGGAGTTGTATTCAATTTAAGTGCCTTACCTTAGACACAATTTCAGTATTTGTTGCTCCTCCGATGTAGTTCAAGAGTAGCACCCGGCCATTTGGAGCACGGTTAGGGAAGAGTGATGAACTATATATTGTTCCTGCAATGAGACACAATTATAATACTTAAGATGAATCAGATCTTGTAATTATTGTAAATCATTCTGCAAGGTTAATGTCAAAATTTCAAGGTCACGAGGGTCATCCAATGATTAGCACCTTGCAATTTCATAATAAAAGTCATCCATCTCGATATGGATTGTTTGATGTCAAAAATAAGAGCGGATAACAGAAAGCTACCTAGTGTTTCCACTCCCTGTGAACGTGGATGCAACTGCCCAAATCCCTTTAGTTCACCATCAACCAGACGCTCATCACGAATAGCCTCTTGAGGATATGAAATTGTCACTGCTGCAACTGGGGGATAGTAGAAACTTGAAAGTGCATCTGCTGCGGCAACCTGAGTTTAACAAAAGATTAGGAGACATTTTGCTTCAGCAAGAAACAGAAGAAGCTCAACCACAACCTATAGATAAACACTTCTCATTTTAAGTGAGCCATATTTTCTTGCAAAACAATTATCAGAATTCAGAAGTAGTAACCTTTGGAAAATCCAAGGTCAAAGCATTTAAGAAAATTGCTAATAAACTTTTACATAAAAAATCAAAATAACATGAGATATAGGAAGACACAGGTTCCAACTTTGATGAGAGGATGGGTACGGTTGCACTCTTGACCTCATTAAGCAAGTACATGTTAATTCTCGGTATGACACAAAATTTTCTTTTTTTTAATTTCTCTTCTTGCTGATCACATTATACTGTATACAGACATAGTATGTGGGTGTTCTATGGATGTGTTTGAACCCCTTTCCCTAGTCCAAAAAAAAAAGACTAAACTTTGCTCAAACATTCCCACCTTTTTAGACAAGCTTATATATTAGAATGCCAAATGAACAATAACAATAATGACTTTGGAGCAATCAGTAATGGAAACACACCGAATGAGGGCGTAATATGTTGCTTGCTACATAGGATGGAACAGTCATGACAATGCTTCGACTTCGCAGAGAAACTACTCCTTCTGGTGTCTCGTATGTCAAGAGATATCCTCCTTTTTCTGACTTTGTAATGCTAGAAAGCTTCCATGATAGTTTTACTTTGCTTCCCAGTCTAAGGAAACACGGAGACAACTTATAAGCATTTCCAAGTTAAAATACTACAAGAGCACCAAAGAACACGCTTAAGGCAGCAAAAACGTCAAAACTGAGCTTTAACTAGTCAATTTTTGATATTCTTTTCTCTTCCCTTTCCCCCCAAAAGTCTATTATCCTGGGGTTGGAAGCATTGAGCTGGGAGAGCAGAAGAGCACCTTTCACAAATTGCATCCGGCAGCATTCTCAGACCCTTCCTAAATGATCCAACAGTTTGTCCTTTTGGTGTTGGTAAACGCCTGTAGAATGATTACTCAAGTCAGCATACTCTCTCTGGAGACAGATTCTTAAGAGAAAGAAACACAAGGCCTGGAAAGAAAGAACACAAAGATTTCGAATCAAGTCCATTATTACGGATCACGAGGCGGTTTAGGGTTACTGGATCTCTCCTTTATTGCTTTAAAGGTTCCCCCAATAATGCTACCACCAGTTTGTTCTAGCTTCCACACTTTCCCAAATGCTGCTTTCATACTCAATTTTGAGGGGTCGCCGGCATAAACACCTGTAAAATGATGAGGGAGTATCACATAAAGTTCATACTGATACATTTCTTTGAAAAATACGGATCTCTACAACAAACAGTATTTAACAAAGTTAACAAATGCCAGCAATAGTTCCTGCAGATAGGGAAGAATTGAGAGGTACCAGAACAAAATGGTTCAATCAAACGTTCAAAGACTTCTGCACCAAGATTACGACGCACGAACTGCTCAACTGATTCCTCATAACCCTGTCACTTTTGCCAAACCATGCGGAGTGAGGGGAAGGCACAGATTATCAAAATGTTTAATGTACAATTTCTCTTTTATTTGCATTTTTTTTCTTTATTCGTGTGAGAAGAATCAATCAGAATAAATAAATGCATCAATGTTGTAGAGAGATAAGGGAAAGCGTATGAGTACAAACTGGAGGTGAAGGGCGAAGGCCAATGGCACCAAAACCAGCTCTGAGCTTGCCAGGAATACTCATCAAATCAAAGAAGGGAAGATCAGTGAGCTTGCCGGGAACAGGCCTTAGTTTATCCTTCCACAAGACAAAGCGAGGCGCATCAGGATCTCCCAACACCAAATCATCCTTCAATCCACAATCTACAGCCATAGTCAACATAGGATCCGAAGGCTGGAAACTGTTAGGACCTTCTTCCCATAAGTATCCATCTCTTTCCACCGTTGTTATGTTTCCACCGGCACGATCTCTCGCCTCCGTCACCATCAAATTGGGATAATTAGCCGAAATCACCTTAGCAATGCAGAGTCCACTAATTCCTGCTCCGACTACCACACAATCCAGCTCCGGGAACTGATTACCGTCGACTTTCGAGGGAGGAACTGTATAATCCTTGGCAACGGAACATCTTGTTCTCCAGCCATTGCAATTGACACTATTGCTCTTGGAGGTGGAAAAGTAAGGGATGAAATTCGTACGATTTAAAAATAAAAATGACGGCGATGAGGAGGAGGACGACGGCGACGGCAGCGGCGACCGGTGAGTGAAAATGCTAGGATGGTTGGCGACGGCCGTTGTTGTCATGACTGCACTGTCAGCTCCTCTGAGAAAATATCACCGTTTGCTTTAGCGTTATCGTTTCAGTTGGTGAAAGAATATGGAATTTGTAGACCCGCACAATCTCAGCCGTCGTTTATCTTCATGAGTTGACATCTTTCGGTTAGGAATTAATATTGATGAGATAAGGGGTGATGCTACAAGATAAGTTATTCCCTTTGAAAAGTCTTGTTTTTAAAAAAATGGTTCCATTAATTTGAAACCGAGCTTAAGAAAAAGACTTTTTAATTTTATAGTATTAAATTAAATTTATATGAAATGCATCAAAATGTCATTTAGTCTTTATTGCATTAAACATATGACGGAAAAAACTGAAATCAAAAGTGTTGTAAAAAAAAGAAAAAAGGATCATTCTTTTTGAAGCAGATTAAAAAAAAAAGTAGGTCTTTTTTTTTAAACAAAGAGAATATAAGATAAACAAATTAAAATAAAGAAAGTAAGTTTTGTTTTAAGAAAAGTTTTTCAATCTTTATAAGATAGAAATAAGATCTATGCATACTTTATCTTTTTGATATTTTTAAAAAAGCTTTTCAATCTTTATAAAATAGAAATAAGATTTATGCATATTTTATTTTTTTGGTATTTTTGGAATAAGTAGTGTTTGTTTGTGAAAGCACCAAAAGCTCTAATAACCAAAAACTTGCATAATCTATTGTGATGGACCATTCCACTCATCATCGACGATATGCGTGGAATTTGTTTCAAAAGTTCATTTTTAGGTGAAGTTGGTGGAGCAATTAGGTGGCATGCAGTAAAAAATAAGAATATTATGAAATTGATAAGTCAAACCTCAACGCTAAATTAACTAATGATTAGTGAAAAAAAATGGATTGACCAGTGAAAAATAAACTTTTAAAAAAGATAATAAAACTCATGACGTATACGACACCAACACATCATCCTCATCAAGCACATATGAACGCGTTTGTGGCAAGGTTATCTTAACATCTTCATTTTCATCTACAGTTTGTATACACTATCAATGAGATAAGAATTTAAAAATAATTAATATGTATAAAATTTAAATGTACATAAAAAATATTATAAGTTTGAGAAAAATCATGCAATCAGTATCTAATAACAAGAAATGTTTGAATATTTTCATGATATACTTGGTTAGAACACACGTCCACTAATGCTGAATGATTATTATGATGATACAATAGTAATAGAAATACTAAGTGCATCACATTTGATATTCCAGATTTTATTTTTTAAGACTTTAAATAGATTATGCGTTTGGATTTATGTTATTTTCAATATCTATTTTTTTTCATTATTTTTCTATTTAGCCCATTGGCTGGCCCAATCTATATTGCTCAAGCCCCACAAACTAGTAGATCTGATCGATCTAAAAAGTCATTTTCTTAAATGAGCTTCAAAAATTCAAGTTCACCCTATTAAATCACAGGTTAGGCTAGGCCTAGGCCCAAACTCATATTGACGTCTCAATTCAAAATAAAATAAAGCATTTTTCAATAATACAATGGTATATTTAAACATTTCCCCATATATTTTGTGAAATAATTATATACATTTGAAGTACTTATATAAAAAAAATTAAAGATCTTAATTTTCAAAATCACCAAACAAGTCACTAACACAACCTCTTTGGATGGTTGTTACATCATGTTGTATTGTTAATTTAAATATATTGTTTTGTTTTAATTTTTATTAAATTTTATTGAGTTATATCGTTAAATTCATTATTATTAAATGATGAAAAAACTCATTTTATGTTATTACATATCTAGTAATTTTAAATATTTCTTACCCTACTATATTTTATATAACTCTACCCATAACCTTTTTTTTTGTGATTTATCATTCATAATTCTAAATGTGTGATATTATGTTACGATGAAAAATAATACTTATAATATATTCAAGTATTATATTTATCAAACTAATACAATATAACACAGTACAATACATTATTAAATGACGAAAAATGATAATATAATGTATCCAAATGGCAAAATAATAGGGTACAAAACAATTATAAATCAAAATATAAAAAAACCCATCCAAACAAGGTGTAAAACGCAGTGTAAAAGAGTGAAAGTGAGGTACACGCTCCATTGTTTCGTCTTTTCCCGCCTCTTTCTCAGTCTGATCACGCAAAATCACCCGTACGCACGCTACCCATTTCCTAAAATTTCAAAAAGGACCCCAAAATCCTTTGTTCATTCTGGAGTATCGACTCGAGTTCTTCTTCTCACAGCTCAGAAACGAAAGGAGGCGCATGGTGAATCTCGTCTCTGCTCACAAGTGGTAAGTAATTCACAATATCTCCATGATCGATGATGCATGTGAAGTTAATCCTCATATATTCGTCCCCGCTCAAGTTTCTGTAAACTGTAGCTGTTGGAGATTTAGATTCACCAGATGTTTGATCATTCGCTGATAGATTTAGATTTTTTTTCTTCTAATGAAGCTTTAATTTGGCGTTTCGTTTATGAAAGGGAAAGTACGTAGTACTGAAATTGTTCTCGAGCGATTTGGATTTTAGGATGGGTTTTGAATCTGAACGTTTTATATGTGATTATGCTGTAGATACCGATAACTAACTAGTATTACAAGTTCTCAGTTATTCTCTGTTCCACATGTGTGTTTGTGAAAGAGAGAGACCTACAGTCTTAGTCTACGAAGCTTAATTCCATTCTATGTGACTATGGCGCGTGTTTGTGAGGGCAATTAGCAATACATGTAAAACTATGATGGTGGAATTTGATGGTTAAACTTGATTAATCATTCTTTCTGCTTTCATTTTCAGAACTCAGGTAACACGCTCACTTTGGATCAGCTGAATTTGCAGCTATGGACGTCAACAGGAAGTCAAAATTACGAGATGTAAGTGGCCAGCTTGCAATTCGAATCTGGGTTAATTATTTACTTGAAGCAATTTGCAGATTTCATATATGCATATTGTTCCGTCCCTGTTGTCTTTTGACTTTTCCGATAAGTTTAAATTTCTAAGTTTGTTAGCTTTTTGTGGAGTTCAATTTTCAAATTTTCTTACGACCAGAAAGGTCGACCCCTCTCACTGAGTGGATCTGATGTCATGTTGGTATGCTTAGAAAGCTAGATCTTGATATTTTGTTCTTGTCAGGACCTTGCCGGTGACGCTTGGAGTTTTGGGAGCAATTACCACCAATCCAGTCAATCTAGAAAGATGTCCATTGGAATTGTAATAGATTCAGTTTCAAAATGCAGAACTCAAAAAGTAAAGCAAGCTGAAGATCAGACTCACTTGGCAGCAGTTAAAACTTCTAGCAAAGAGATATCTGTTGACGATGGGACACCAATGGCTCAGAAAACTTCAAGCAAGGGGAATTTTACAAATGACAGAAACAAGAAGGAAATAGCGAGCACTTCTGCTATCAGAAATCAAAGAGAGCCCATAGAGAAGCAGACATCTCCTTGGATATCCACTAAAACCCTCCACCATGAACCAACTTCAGAGGCAGATACTCAAGCAGAGAAACCTTCAATTGCACAGGGTGTAGTTGAGATGTGCAACACATCACACAGAGTGGAGGTAGGACCAGCAGAGTGTTCCTTAAGGTCTTTCTTAACCCAGACAAGGACTTTGCAATTTGACATATCCAAGCAGGTAAAGGAGGATGCTTCTATAGAGAGAAGGGGGAAATATGCATCCAAGGTTGCTCTGGAAGACATGCCTGAGAAAGAAGTCAAAGGAAAAACTACCAAAGCAGAAAATACAGGCAATGCATCTTTAAGATTGAAGCTTCAGGAAATCTTAGGAACTGTTTCTTCCCCAACCAAGCAGTGTCCAAATTATCTAGTTCTCGAGCAAGGTGCAAAAGCCTCGAAACCAGAGCAAAAAGCCAGTGGAAATCATGTTGGTGAACCTAAGCAAAATTCAGATACTATAGAAAGTGATACCCAAAGTCATGAGTACGCTATTAGGAGACCAACTACTCGTTCTTTAGCTCGAAAAAGAGCTCCTGCTAAGTTGAAATCACAAAATAGAAAGGGACCACCAGCATGTAAAGAGGACCACTTAGAGAAAAATGTCTTCCTTCCTAAAGATCTGCTGTCTAGGACGTTACGTGATGCTAGCACTGGTAGTCCTTTGATGGTATATGGAAGGAGAGGCAAGAGGAAGAGTCACCACATGGAAGCACCTAAGGTTTGCGAGCTGAACAATGAAATGAAAGATGAAGACACAAGAAGTAATTGTAAAAGAGTACCAGTTCCTGAGAAATTTGTATATCCTGGTGATGGCTCTACTTTATTTCAGGAGAAAAATGACGAGATGGTCCAACCAGATGCTGGTAACCTAGAATCCCCTGTTGTGGAAATGACTGAGCAGCTGAGAAATCTACAAGAGCATATAGATCAGAAAGGAAACTCAGCAGAAAAATTCAAGAAGAAAGCATTGGACTCGGAGTCTGACAACCAAAGCCCAGTTTTTGCTTTGAAAACACCTGGCAGAAAATCTTTTCCAGGATTTGCACCAAGAAGCAATCTGGGGCAACTGCATGGTGATGATCATATAGATATAACATCAAAAACTGAGGGCATTTGTAAGGTCAAGAGCTTTGATGGATTTAGACGAGAATATAAGTCCAATACACCCGATGAATCATCAGTATCCTTCTTATTTTGACTCAACAGTTGTAATCTTGTGGCTGATTGTCATAGATTGTAGTAATGAATTGTTGATTTTCCTTATTATATGTAAAGGATGATGCAGGAAATTTGGAAAATTCTCCTTTTCTGGAATCAAGACGTATCATTGAAGAAGATACACAGATTAAGTTTTCCAAACCATCATCCATGGAAAGTGATCCCGAGGACTCCGAAGACAGTTCAAATATTCAAGGTTAAAATGATGCTTTGTGATTCATGTTCAATTATTTATTCATGTTGATTCAGTTTCCTTAGTTCCTTTCAAATGTAATCATAAGTCTCCAGATGATCCATACTGGATGTAAATTACATTTTCTGCTGATCTACGACTTGACATCTAATTTTCCTACTTTAAGGGTGTTGTCTGCTTAACATGAAATAGTTTTTGTGTGTATATATAAATGTGTCACATTTTGACAGCTAAGGTGCATGGAGGCAGGAGTTTCAAGTAAACATTTTGGCTGGGTGTGGTGAATTAATGTGATTATTTTTTGTGTATTACTAATGGGACAAAAGCCCCTTCTAAACTTTGTAGTTCGGGTAACTTATGCTGTTTACAAGATAGAGTTGCCTTGCATACTTTATACCATTCACCCTGACTGACACTTCGTGTTTATCAGTGTGACTGATGATCACCTATTATGATTTAGTTGTACTTCTGGTACTTTTCAGTGTGACTGATGATCACCTATTATGATTTTAGTTGTACTTTTCTTTTCTTTCACTTCTTATGTGTTCTGTTCATTTATATCTTATGAGTGAGGTGCAGTTTGAAAGGTAATAATGTCAGCATTTCACTTGAATAGTAATATACTAAGCCCCTTTGTCATTTCTGTTGATCTGCTCTAGTTTAGAATGATTATCCATTGGTGAAATTGAAGAGATGCATATAGATTTCTTTTATGTATCTACTGCTTAAAGAGAAAGGAAAAAGGCACAGTGAAAATGGAGTTTGTAGTGTTGAGGGAACTTTTGAGATCCAGCGAGTGTACTTTTCCACAGGATAATCTGTAGATTCTTCACCAGAGCATACAGAATTTAGTACTTGGAACCTGTTACCTGAAAAAAATGATATAGCTTAGTATTGATTTTCATTTGAAATGACTATTATTTGATTGATATTCTGGCTGACTGGAGGAGCATTGTGTGGGACTTCTAGCTGACCTTTCATTAGTAAGTAGGTTGTTCTGCTGACCATCTTAACATAATATGGATTTTCTTAGAAGTACGTGATCTATTAATCGAGCCTCCCTGTTGACTGAAGCAAAATCAGTTATTCTCATTACTTTATGATGTATATGCAGCTGATATACAGCAACCACCGTCTCCTGAAATTTGTAATACCGGGGAACAACCTCCTCGACCAAACAAAAAGCTCTTCAACAAAGGTTGTGCTAATCTTTCTGGAGTTAGTCTTGCTGCAGCTTCTTCTAAAGGTTCATGTCCATCAGTTCAAATTCTCTGCTTGTCTGATGGATCTTTGTGTTATTCCTTATAATTACTTTTTCCTTTCCAGTTTCTCAAGACTTTCTCTCTCTCTCTTTTTTTCTCTCTTCTCCATTTGGAATTCAACAGGAATTGTTTGTAGGAAGTTTGAAAGGCATTTAGAACAGAATGAAGAGGATGTGCTAACTAGGTACTTCTTGCATTTTTTAAGTAAACGAACTAACAGCTTTCTTCAGCAGAGTTCTCTTTCCCGAGTAAATGAACTAAAAATCCTTCAGCACTGAGTTTTTATTTTTCAAAATTTCATTGAGCTTCAATATCACTTTGCAGTGCCATCACCTTATTCGCTTTCTCATTAGAGAAAGTTAGAACCAAACTGAAGTCTGTGACTAACCAAAGATCTGCGGAGATCCTGAACTCAGTTGCTGAGAAAATACATATGCAGTTGCAGAATGCTGAATTTCAGATTCAAGCAGACATGTAAGTAGCATAAAATGGCAGTAACAATTTCAAAGATTCTGTCTCTTTAAGTATGACTTTTCTCCGTTCCAGGGGGAGAATAACCAGTCTGAATAAATCAAAGAGAAAGCATGTAGAAGAAGTGCTGCAAGGTAACTTGTTAACAAAATATTGACAATTTGCTTGATATCTGCTGCTTCTGGTAGTATTTTGTTCAAAATTTGAGTGCCTGAAGCAGCTTAGTTCTGGTACGTCCTATTTGTTTATGTCATGGAAAGGTTTTCCCACTCTTCAGATGTTCTAACCTGTTTTGCCAGAGCCCGTAGGACAGGGTATTATTCTGCATGTGTGAGTTGTGGTACCTTGTTAACTATCACTTTGAGGATCCGTTAGTTTTGCGTGCCATAAACCCCAGCATGACAAGTCTCATTTTTCTCATCTAGTACCGGTTTTAGTTATGCAAAGTTTCGTTTCTTGACATGATGAGCTTGAGGAATTAATTCCATTTTCCACAATGCAAATGCACATGGAAATTTGACTCTTCAATGTTTCTTTCCGAGTTTTCTCTGATTTCCTCTTTTCGAGGGCTATATGGTTCTTTTTCCTGTTTGAAAATTAATTACTCTGAATTACGATGCAGAGAAACAACAACATCTGAGTGCCATATACGAACGATTTAAAGAAGAGGTCACTCGGCATCTCCAGGATTGCAAGAGCACACTTGAATCTCTAGAAGCACATGAAGTCGAAGTGAAAGCAACTGTGGAAAAGAGAAGTATGACAAGATCTTCTATGAACTTTGCTAAAGCTTAATTATTTATTTGAGCCAGTAATTGTCTATATCTTGAATAATATTTCCTCTATTGCACTTTAAAGCATCTAGACTACAGGAAGGGCAGTAGTTGATGACATAGCATGTTAATTCTTTGCTATTTAAGCAATATATTAAATTTCCCAGGATGTATTGCTGCATATGCTTTTGCTGCACATACATTTTTGTGAAACTAAACATCGATGAGGAGCTACAATTACATATTGGATATGTACCTGGTGATCACAAGGACAAGCTAAATTCTGATGTTTAATTTTCATACTGTAGAAACATCAAATAAGAAGCTACTTTTGGAAGTGGAAGAATCAATTGAGACTCAGCTTGACAATGCTGAAAGAAGGGTTTCTTCGGTCCACCATGTAAGTATTCTTCACTCACAATTTGGAGAATAGCTTTGCATTCATCTTTGTCCACCTCCCCACCACACACACACACAGACACAACCCCCAAGCCTATCCGACTGGAGTGTGGTGTGAATGTTGCTCATCAGATTATCTTCATTATGCATCTTATATACTTGGATAGTCGCTTCAATTATCTATCATGTACACAATTTCAATTAGCTGTTCCTGTGCTACATAAAGCAATGGAGACTTTAAGAGTCAAATATTAGATGTGTTGTTCCATGTCAATTGCCATGTTTGCTATGGAACAGTTAATTTCAATTATACCAATTAAAGCCAACTTAGCTTTAACAACTATATAATATTAACAATCACAATTAGTTTTGCCACATTAAACCACGTAGCTGGTTAACTTCATTGACTTGCAATTCTGGAGAATATAGAATGAGTGTCACTTGTGCTCTAACTGCAAGTTTTTTGCTTATGTAGGCGGCAAGGGAGAAGATGCGTCAGCTGAAATTTGTGGTTGCTGAATGTTTAAAAGAGGGTGTTCTTGGTTGATGATCTCAACGTCTCATGGATTTTCAGAAGAACGTTATAGGCATATGTCCCGAAAGCGTGGTTATTACATTATTTTCCAGGAGTGAATTGCTTCTCTTTTTTCTTTTTGGGGCTTCTGGAGTCTATTTTAACTTTAGTTCACTACTAGTACTACAGTAGATGCTCTTATCAACATTCTTACAGAAACACAATTCCTCGAATCCTTTTATGTAGCATGTGTGACAAAATTAGAAATTGTGCTGATTATGTTGGGTTTCAAGCGTTTGATAATAGACTAAGTTTTAGCTAAAAACTCGGACAAATGGTCATTATCATAGTTATAAACTCTCTCGAGCTAATGACCTGGTTCGTGATCCTTGAATTATTTTGAATAGACAGAGAAAGGTTAAATTACGTACATATTAAAAATTGTTTTTACTCCTTAACAAGATTTTTCTATTGAGTTTGACAATGTTATTGTATGGAACAAAAGATAGAAAGAGTAAATCCAAACGAAAGAAAATGAGGAAGGAAGTGAACTACGGAGTTTGGAGAAGGGTGGACCACAAAGGTCTATTGCAGTCTTACTTGCATTTTTGTAAGAGGTTGTTTCCATAACTTGAGCCTGCAACCTTTCTAGTTACATCGCAACAACTTTTGGAAATATCCACATAACTAGGAGTCTAGCACAGAACGCGAGGAATTTTTACTACCAAGGGAAGTTCTTCATTTTGGAAGAATTGGACTCAACTAGCTGCACATAAACGACAGCTTCAAGATTGACATCAATGGACATGTTGCCAATAGATTACCCAGCATTGACATCATTTGACAAGTAAATCTGACACCTCTTCAACTAATGAGTTACTATATCCCTCCATTTCATTGTGTTTTAATTTGGCAGGACAAGATGTTTAAAAATGTAAAAAAAAGACACATTTGAAAGTTGTAATCTTAAAAATGTAGAAAACACCTTTTAATCTTATAATCTTAAACTAAAGGTGTACATAACATACCAAAAATGCACTTTGAATAATCTTCTGGTCGTCATTAAGAGTGAAATAAAAACATTGGAATTAAAAACTTACTAAATAGATAAAAATAACATTCTTTTGGATATAGATTAAGAAGGAAATAAGACAAACTATATCGAGTAGAACTTTTTGATAATGTACAAAATCATTGACATGTCAACTACCAATGTCTTATCGACAGTGTTTCACGCATCAACTATGCCCTGTCTCTGAAGATCAAAGGTGCGCACTTATCAATTGTGGCATGGACTACCAGGCATCACAGTACAAAACAAGATTATAACTGCAATTGGCTATGACAGAACAGCTTCACGATTGCCATCTTTTGACATGGCACCCATAGACTCCACAGCATGTTCTGCCTCCAGGTCCTTCCTTGCATGGTGTGTGAGATGAAGCTTTGAAAGAGATTCACTCAGTGCATCGGCAGTTTCCTGTGCTCCTGCTACTACAGCATCTACCCCAGTGGATGTTTGAGTCGGTACCTCAACAAAATTCATCTCCAGCTCCTTCAGCTCCTCTTCAATATCTTCATCCTCAATTTCTGCACCTGCTGCATTTGAGCCTGAGGAGGAGCCAGAAAACTAGTAGCTTTAGTACAGATACAAACCCAGCTAAATTCATCAAAAAAAATCAGATTGGGAGATATGTCCAAATTGTTCAGTTGATGAGGCAATATCTTCACGCTCAAAGGCCAATATTAAGTGATGACCTGATACCAAGTTGAGATGATATATCAACCTGAAGGTTCATCATTGTCCATCAGTTCAAAAAATGGGATAAGATGTTTCCAGAAACAGGCTCGATCCACTCTTGATTAGGGGTTTCTAGTGATACAAAATACGAATATTCACTATCATGTTTACCAATTGAGTTGAACTATATATGTTTTCTTATAAATTTTATTACTCACTCTATTTCAATTTGTTTGCGTGGTTTTGACTTAGCACAAAGTTTAAAAAGTAAAGAAGACTTTTGAAACTTGTGGTCTAAAACTAAAGATATGTAGAATGTACCAAAATGTCCTTTAGTTTTGTGGTCTTAAACATGCCATGTTTAAAATTGAAATTAAAGAGTTGTCAAGAAAGGGAAGAGACATTCTTTTTCGAAATAGACTAAAAAGGAGAGTAAGACAAACAAATTGAAGCGGAGGGAGTATCCGGTAAGAATGTGACAGATTTCGGGGTGTCATACTACCTAGAACTTCTTCAATCTGCTTCTGCGATTCAATACACTCGTTCAGCTCTTGTAGACACAGCTCAACTTCATCATAATTGATCCCATTTTCCTTGATAGCCTGTGTGCCAATTCGAATGGCTTCAGCAACCTGCCATTAATCAGGGATAAGTTTAGAGTTGTCAAACCAGTTCAAAGGTAAATAAAGTCATCTGTAACTTGTCAATTTTGGATTAGACCAAGCACAGTTTCACATAATATGATATCGACCTCCTTTGAGGCTTCTGCATCAGCAATAACTGCAAGGACTTCCTCCACTCGGTTTAGTAGCGCTGTACATTTTTCTCTACTCAAAGAAGCCAGCTTCATCTCCCTTGCGCACTTTAGAGCCACCTGTTTGTTCCCAAGTTTTAGAGAAGCTAAAGCAGATGCTCTAGACCTGTGCATTGAACAAGTATCCTAGTTATTTTGGTTAACTTTGAGGAACAGTACTACCTAAATGAGCCCTAAATAGAGCCATTATAATTAGTCAGAACTTCTACGTCAAAAAAATTGGGCATTTCTAGCCCTATTCTGGCAACAGGAAAAACATTATTTTCATATTTTCCTTTCTGGATGAAGCAATTATTTTTTGGGCATTTACACAACTGAATTGGTAGAATCTCTTCTCTATTGTATTATTAGCATTTAATATTGGAGGATGATAGTCCTTACCTTTTCCAGCGTTGATCTATCACATTAAGCTGATGCTCAAGTTTCTCTACCGTCCAAATCAAATGCAGCACATCAAGATCTAGACTTGTTGTGCCAGAAAGTGCTCTTGCTGAAAGAGAGACTTTCACTCCCTGTATGGAAAAACTACATCCATCCATATTACTAGCAGTGTTCAAGATTGGTGAATCAAGCTTCCAATGATTTAACAAACAAAAGCAGAGCTAAACATGGCAGAACTAAGAAGTAGAGAAGACCTCTGGATGACCAGAGTTTTAGGTCCCAATCATAAAGGAGAAACAATAGCAACCAATAATTATGGAATGGGAATCAATAAAGATTGTTGGACATCCATATACAATTTTCTTGATTGCTACAGATATACAAGTTCGTTAAAATAGTTTAGTGCTCTATTACTTCAATGCACTGTACTAAGAGCCCGTTTGGATAGACTTAAAAAAGTAGTTTTAAGTCAGAAATAAAAAGTCAAACTTAAATGACTTTTAAGTCAAAAAATAAAAAGTAGGGGAAGGCCTACTTTTGGTTTTTAACTTATTTCAAGTCATTTTTGACTTATTTTAAGTTATTTTTATATTTGCCAAACACTTCCAGAAGTCAAAAACTGACTTAAACGACCAACTTTTAAATCAATCCAAACACCCTCTAACTCGTCCATTGCACTATGCTTGTTAAGATATGGACAAGAAAGTGTGAATACTTTAATACATTAGGTATGTTTTTTGTTAAATGGTATACTACAGAGATGAAGTAAAATTTGAACCCAAACAATAGGGATGCTTTTTGTCAAAAACTCAAAAAATTGCTGTTTCTTCATCACAAAAATAAAATAAAAATAAAAAGTTTCGCCATTTCCGTCCCCCCCCCCCCCCCACCCACACTCCACGCAA
>NW_006239030.1:7218-17668 GCF_000226075.1 Solanum tuberosum | reverse complement strand
GTTTGCCCCTCCCCCCCCCCCCCCCCCCCCATAGCTTTCACGGTAAAGTGGAAGGTGAAAGGAGGAAAGTAAATGAGAAGAGACCAGGGTTATTTCACTTGCTATATATGAAAGTAAAAGGGGAGGGGAAGTTAATACTGAGGGGTGGCATATAACTACGGAAATGGAGAGAAAAGCACATCTCTTTTATTTTCCTTCCAATTGTACCAAATAACTAGACATAAATGATGACAAGTCCTTCAACGGGAAGTGATGAGTTTCTCTTTCATTCACCCTTTCAGCTCCCTTCGTGGAACATATATAGTATTGATAGATGAAATGTAAATGGAAAACAGTATTCCAACTAACATTACCTCCATTTGATCCTTCTTGTTTATTACAAGGTACTTTGCTTTCCCGTGTTCACACAAGTGATTCAAGACTGCATGAGCTTTCTTCAATCCGCCAGAAATTTCCTGGAACTTCCTCCATGTAATTACACAGGAAGCTGTCCAGTGGCTTTCAGATAACGCTTGGACCACTTGAAGAGCCTTTTCCTAGTTTAGTTTTTTTGGGGTGGCGGGTTGAAAGATTAGAAAATCCAATAACCATTTAAGAGAACTAAAATGAAATGATCACTGGGGCTATCTCAAAAGGGAAGTACAGGAAATAGAGCCAAGAAACAAATTAAAGGAAAACCATGGCAAAGGAGGGAAAAAATAAAAGACGAACAGAAACCAATGAAAGCACAAAAAAGAAAGCAAATTAAAGAAAATCACGGGAAAGGAGGAAAAAGAAGAGACGAACAGAAACCGATGAAAGCACAAAAAGAAAGCAACAACAAAGACGACATTTAACATCATGAGTATAGGAAATAGTCATAGACTGTCTGAGATAGGCAATGCTTGAGATAAGGCCATTCATATTTTCACTAGCCTATTTATTTTCTAATTAGCAGTTTTAGTTTCACTCAGGCTTTCTGAAAGGATCAGTTTTATATTGATGACATCCCCTCCAAATCTGGTATATAAAGATGAATAACATCTATAATTAATTTAAGAACAAGAAACAATTACCTTCAGTAACACAGGAATTATGTAATAGTCTTCGGCAAGATTTTCTTGAGTAGATGGTCTCAGCAGACCTCCCAAATTTACAACTCTCCGAAAAATTTGAGAAACCCAACCACTAGCTGGATCAGCAACTCCCACATTCCGCAATAGTTCACCAGCAGCATACATTTCGAGCTATGTAAAAAACAGTATAGTCATGCTTCTGGCTGATGCATTGTGTGGACATACAAATGCATGGGGCAGGAAAGTATTTAATTCCAGTGTAAATCTTTAAACTTTTCATTTAAAATTGGTAACATTGATTCAACTTATTAGATTTTAAGATAATTTGCTTACAATCTCTTTTGATGATTAATGACAACAGAGCACACCAAATAAGAGGAAAAAAACTAGATAGACTAAAGAAATATCCTTTCTATCCTTGCAGCAAACAAACCCTTTAGAACATTCACTGTGCTCACCTAATTTATTGTGAACTTCATTCCCCCCATCCAACTTCATGCAACAATCCGAGACAAGCCTCACTTTTTTTTCTTGTAGAGCAAAAACTTCTTAACTGTTCTTTCTCGCTCTTCCTATGTTAACCTTCTTATCAGCTCTTTAAAATTTGCATTTTAGTGAGCTTGCCGTCTTGTCCAAAATACTTAAATTGATTCCAATCTGAATCAGGCATTAGTACAATTATTCCATGTTCATATCAGTAGTTCTAAGTGGTCAAGCATCGATAATGTGAAACAAGAATAGAAGAAGATAATTTGGGAATAGGTTGCTTGATAATTCCCTTAAGCCATTAGGGTTTAAATAACCTTTACAATAAATTAGAAATGAGGAAAGAAATGAAGGAAATAATTGCCTTCCTACAAAATCTTCTATTCCCTAATTACAGGATACATGAATAATTCCATATTTACATGGTATAAGTTTTCGCCATTAACAAGTAAAATCAGTGATGCAAGCAATATTTCAGTTTCGGTGTCACTGTCCCATTTAGTCTTGATACAGCCACTAAATCTGCAGCTACAATTTGCTTCCTGTTACTCATCTTCATCAGTATCAAGAAATGAAGTATAATCTCCCTAGGTTCTTATACACCATTCTGCAAAATGAATAATCTTTTGCTGCTAACTTCCTTCCACACGTGTGCATCTCCTATAAGTCAATCAATCCTTCATGTCTTTCATTTCAAAAAGTTACATTTCCTACAATATAAGATGTTATAATAAATACTCTGCTCTCTTTTTTTTCTTTTCTTTTCTTCAAATTAAAGACAGAAGCAGGCCCCTAATAAATCGAATCTGATGGTGATAAAATTATTAGAACCTTCTTTGGAAATATTATAGGATCTCATTCACTTCCATGCTTAGATTTGACGAATAATCAGAATTAGAGGAATCACAACTTCCAATTGGGAATCAACATCCTTTCTATCAGGCAGTTGAGCTTCCCATTGTTTGACCAGATACTCTTCTCCTAATGTTACCATCTGCTTTTCCTTTTGATAGAGGTCTCAAAGAAAGTTTGCCATCACTCATTGCTCTATAGCAAAGCCTTCATCTTCTAGCACAAGCACTGAAGCTAACTTCATTTATTATCACCGAATTCCTTCCATCCTCCTCTGTGACCATTCACCAAAATCCTAATACTATGCCTTTTAGTCTCTATTAGGCACAAGTTGCACACACCTCAACAGTTTCACCAGATTTCTGTATTCTCCCACCAATAGATGTACTAGATAACTCTATCCACCCATGCTTAAGCAAATGAAAAGAAGTCACTTTTTTTTGGCCTCTAGGTTAGAACCCTAGTTTACTTGAGCCAAGGGTCTATCGGAAACAACTTCTCTACCCTCACAAGGTAAGGGCAAGGTTGCGTACACACCGCCCTTCCTAGATTCCACTTGTCAGTTTCCACCGATTTGTTGGAACCCTAGTCTTCCATTATGATCACTCTCTATTGTTTCAGAAATGCAGAAAATGACCTTGTTGTTAACTCTTTCTTTTGCGTTATCAGGTTGGATTTCTTCAATCTTTTATCTCCAATTATGAATCACTCACACAATCTAGCTTGAGAAAATCTTTCTTGACATTGGAGAAAATACTATTAAATTCCATGCAAAGCACTGGTTTTATCTTTTTAGCTTTACTTTTCAAACACTAACACATCATAAATAACATGCAATTAAAGACTAAAACTAGAGGATATATTAATTAACTTCAAGTTCAACTGCTAGAATTCCCACCTCCCACTACAACCTCATACTCCTTCCCTCCATCCCCAACCAAAAATTCGCAAACTTTCCTAAACAAGTATATCTTTATGCAATACAATTCCAAACCCACCAAAACAATTTGAAAATTTACAAAGTGGCACATACCAGTACTTGATCGAGGCACAAAGGGACGAGACCTCCTCTATCGAACCAAACGTTCACCTTCAATTCACAACACCAAAAAGGGTCAATTCTTGACTTCTTGTCATGGTAGAATGAAGAGTGGAGAAGTAAAAAAGGAGAAACAAACCTGAGAAGGACGAATAATGAAGATGTGAAGGTGTCGAGCCACATTGAGAATCAAATCCCTCCAGAAAACATAAAGGGGTTCCCAATCAGTTCTCTGACCGCTGAACGCCTTGAACCTGGCAGTACACTTCACTTCATCGTCCCAATCGGGAACTTGTTTCCTCAAATACTCCATAATTGACTCCTCCTCCTCCTCTCCTGTAACATCATCCTCCATTTCCTGGATTTTACCCATCAGAATTAAACCCTGATCGGAAACCTCCTCTACTATAATCTAAATACTTTGTTCAAATTCCTCAGAAATTATTTCTAATTTTATTTGGACAAACCATGCTTCCACAATTACTAATTTGTCATTGCAACTCTCTAGTGGTCTATAAATAAGGGTCTTTCGTGTGAAGGATAAATACAAATAATTTTGGGATGAATATTAAGTGATATTTAATTTAGTCTTTGGTTAGAAAGTTTGGATAACTTATTCTGGGGTTAATAAATAGTATCGGGATAAGTTATCCCTTCAAAAGGGTGGTATAATAATTTCATCACAAATTGGGATAAATTTATTAAATGACAAAACTACTCTTCAAATCCTTTAATTGATAAGGTTTCACAAGCGCCGCTTATGGTCTTCCAGGTTTCTTCTCTTCTTCATTGCAGTAAGAATCACTCTTTCATTTGGGTACACTCAATTTTTCATTTTCGATTGAAGCGATGGATGGGTGATTGAAGAACTTCTTTAATTTACCAATAACCTTCAACTTTCAAGTTTCCAACAAGGTTAATTATTTTTTTCCAAAATTTATTTCTCTTTTCTTTCTTTGTCATCATTTATAATCATTTATAATTCTCTGATCTGTTGCATAATAATTTGGATACACTCATCTTTTTTACTTAATAGAAGAAATCAATCTTTTCTGGAATGTTATGTTTTAGGGTTTTTGTAAATTTTGAAAAAAGTTTTTTTTTTATGTGCTTGAGATATTTGTAAGCAATTTCAAGTTGTCCTCGTTATAAAGTTGCCCTCATTGATTCTTTTTTTTTTTTTTTTGTGTATTAACTCTTTTCATTTTTTAATGAAAAAAATAGGGTTTCTTATGGATCATCAACTATAGTTCGATATTGAATGTTTTATCATCCTTGAGGAATATTATGCCAATAATTTCTTGTTATGTTTATTTTTCTTTTCATGGTTATTCATGGTATCTATGAAAAGAAATTGGCATGTGATTAGGTACCTTATGAGTAGTCGAGTTCCTAAAATTATATCTCATTTAAATTGTATTGTACAAGATAGTGACACAACATGTATTGATAAGTTAAGGATGGATAGAAATTCTTTTCACACTTAAGTTCTCTTAACTAAGGAAGTTGGAGGTTGATAGCAAATATATGTCAAGTAGTGAAAAGTTAGCAATGTTTTTAAATATTTTGGCTCATCATGAGAAGAATAGATCTATTAAGGTTGATTATATTATATCGGGTTGGAGCGTAAGTCAAGCTTTCAATGAATGCTTGAAAGCTATTCTAAAACTAGCTCCATTGTTACTTGTTAACCCCAAACTGGTGCCTGAAGATGAGCTTGACGATCGATGGAGATGGTTTAAGGTATATGCACTTTCAATTGGGTATCTATTAATTTATGTAAAAGTAAAATAAATATAATTTTACGAAGAAATTTTTTGTTGTTTTGAGATAATGTTATAATTTTTTTTATAGGGAGGTCTAGGTGCATTGGATGGTACTTACATTCAAATTAGAGTTTCATCTAAGGACAAACCAAGATACAGGACAAGAAAGGGAGAAATAACAACTAATGTACTAGGAGTTTGTGATAAAAATCTTAATTTTACTTATGTATTATCTGGTTGGGAAGGATCAGCGGCTGATGCTCGTGTATTACGAAATGCTATAGCTCGAACGAATGATTTGAAAATTCCCGAGGGTAATGCTATACATATGCTCACATTAAAATTATATCACAAAAATAATGCTATATAAAAGCAACTAATTTCTTATTTATATTATATGTAATTATTATTTGTGCGACGAGAATATACAAATGAAAATGGTTTTCTTTCACCTTACTGAGGATATAGATATTGGTTAAGGGATTGGCAAGATGAAAATCCACCACCCTAATGCCGATAAGAGCTTTTCAATATGAAGGATACTAGAGCTCGTAATGTTATTGAAAGGACATTTGGTCTCTTGAAAGGACGTTGGGGAATTCTTAGAAGCCCTTCTTGGTACTCGGTTAAGATAATAGTTAAAGTATGTGAAATAATATCTGCTAATGGTTATATTTGTCATTTGTCATACTTTTTGAAAATAAAATATTTGTCCATCTCATCAACTTTAGACATATTTACGTGAGCCCGTTTGAATTGACTTAAAAAAGATAGTTTTTAGATAAAAAATAAAAAGTCAAACTAAAATGACTTTTAAATCAAGAAAAGAAAAGTAGGGGAGACCTACTTTTGGTTTTTGATAAATTTTAAGTCATTTTAAACTTATTTTTAACCTTACCAAACACTTCCTAACTTATTTTATGTCATTTTTGACTTATTTTAAGTTATTTTTTATATTTGTCAAACACCTTCAAAAATAAAAAACTGACTTAAAAGTAGGTTTGACCAACTTTTAAGCCAATCCAAACACCCTCTAAGAGCCCGTTTGGATTGACTTAAAAAAAGTATCTTTTAAGTCAAAAACAAAAAGTCAAATTGAAATGACTTTTAAGTCAAAAAATTAAAAGTAGAGGAGACCTACTTTTGATTTTTGACTTATTTTGAGTCATTTAAAACATATTTTAAGTCATTTTTGACTTATTTTAAGTTATTTTTTTTTATATTTATCAAACACTTCCAGAAATCAAAAATTGACTTAAAAATAGGTTTAACCAACTTTTAAGCCAATCCAAACACCCTCTCAGTCTCACATCTCCATTTTTATTATCATATATATGTGGTGTCTACTTAGCACCCCTATAGGGATAGTTTGATAAAAGGGAAAAGGGTCAAAAATACCCCTCAATTTTGGTTTATAGTTTGACTTTACCCTCGCTGTTAAAATGAAGTTAATTTTTCCTCTTCTGTTACTAATTTCACCAAAATTACCCCTCATTTGACGGAATCTTCAAAATTGACCCAATTTACCCGAATTTTTAAGAAAAATCCTATTCCCTATTTTTAACCCAATGCCCCGACCCCTCTAGAGGATAACCCGGTTCACTAGCATCTTTGTAAAATCTAAATTTAATCAAAAAGAACATTGAAGTAGAACCATTTTGAGATAGCCACCATGGAGTATTAGTCAGAGCTGAAATATGTTGTAGCATCGATGTGAACTTTGCTTTCTGTCTGCCTGCTAGCTCCAGTGAGAAATCAAATTTGTTAACTCAAATGGTTGTCCCCTACAAATTGAGCAGTTCAGGAATTAAATAAGACAATTCAGAAAAGCACATTGGCCCTTTTGATCAACTAGATAAATTAATTAACTTGAATCCAAATAAACAAAAATATTTACGAATTTCACTACTTGAATTACATAGTTACCACAGAAAGACCAATATGAATCAGAACTTAACAACAAGTATTTACCAGATTTACTACTTGAGTTACAGAAGCACTGCAGAGAAGAGTACACTCCATTCATACCAAAACACAATAAGGTTTGAAAGGTATTAATGAGTCCTCTCTTTTAACATATATTCACCATATCATCAGCAATCAATACAAACATACATACATAGCAGAGAATTAAGAGTTATTTTCCAGAAGATCAACCAAAATGTACCAAATAATTCTCATGGACTCTAAAAAGTCACCAAATTCCTCGTAAATAAACTCATACACCAAATGAAACTACGAGACCAAATTTTAGAACTAAGACAGTTTTGTACAAAATCGTCAGCTAGAGGGGTCGGGGCATTGGGTTAAAAATAGGGAATAGGGTTTCTTAAAAAAATTCGGGTAATTTGGGTCAATTTTGGAGATTTCGTCAAATGAGGGGTAATTTTGGTGAAATTAGTAACGGGAGGGGTAAAATTAACTTCATTTTAACGGCAAGGGTAAAGTCAAACTATAAATCAAAGTTGAGGGGTATTTTTGACCCTTTTCCCTTGATAAAATAAAATGGAAAAAGATCAAATATACCCTTTACTATTGAAAATAGTTTAAAAGAAAAAAAGTCTGATATACCTTTCAACTTTTTTCTTAGAGTTTATATTCCTCGTTATAAAAGTGGCTCGCATATATCCTTTATTGTTATAAAAGTGACTCATATATACCTCCACTGTTATAAAAGTGGTAAAATTAATTTTAAATTAACTTTTTTTATTATTTTTATTTTAAATCGCGAATTTGATCTTTCTTACCCATAAATTATGTTTTGACTTTTTTGATTATTATTATTTGTGTTTCTTATTCTTATTTTATTTTCTCTTTCATCAGTTAGTGTAAAAATAAGAGAAATAAAAAAAAGAAGTGTGAAAGAAAAAAGAGAAAAAGATTTAAAACTAACTTTTTGCGGTTATATTGTAATTTTAGTTTTTTACATCTGTAAAAGCAATTTTGAGCATCTAGAATAAATTTTTCAAGAAAATAAGTGAAAAATAAATAAATTTGACTATCAAAATAATTAATTTAAATTAGTCATTGAATTAAAAAAGTAAAAAAAATCGTGTGAGAATGATCAAATATAGCCATACATGGATTTTTTTTACTTTCAATAGATGAAAAAGGTATATGTGAATTTGTGTAACAATACGGGTATATATGAGTCACTTTTATAACGAGGGATGTATCAACTCTAAAAGACAAAGTTAAGAGGTATAACAAACGACGTTTCCTAGTTTAAATATACCTTGTGTTATACTTTTGGTTCAAATATACCCCTTCCATCATACTTTTGATTTTACATATACCCTTTCATTATATTTTTACACTAATTTATTCTTATTTTTAACCGAAAAACACATGACAATCTTAGAAAAAAAACAATTCATCCCTAATTTTAAATATTCGATTTAATTTTCAAACCGTCAACCATAACATCAGACCCACCACGTTACCATAGTGTAACCGTGAGTTCCTTCTATGTTTTTTAAAGTTGACGTGCAATTCATTGAAATTTTTTAAAGTTCCTTCTATATTCCCAACTTTGAGACATTGAATAACACAAAAACTTCAATTTTAAAAAAATCATTTTACCATTAATGAAATGATTTATAGTACACAAATATGTTTTACTTATTTTAGACCATAAATTTCAAAAGTCTTTATTTCTTTGTAAACAATCGTATTAAATTAAATTACATCATATACATTGGATCGGAGGGAGTATAACATGATACACCCCTGGCTATAAGAAGTATTTCCTAATCCAAAATCTCGCAAATGTATGTTCATGCATCCAATAGTGAATTTGTATTTGAAATTACGAGTTTAAGAGAACACAAGAATTTTATGGCACAAATTCTATATTTATGTGAAGAATTTCACTTAATATATTTTATTAATTCATCTAAAACAATTTAATAAACATTATACGTAAACTCTTAACTCCACCTTGATTTTTAAAATCATATAAAAATATATATAGTCAAAAGTTGAGAAACAAAAATAATCATTTGTCAAAACAAACAAAACAATCAATAATTTCTTCAAAAATTAAATTAAAAGTATACAATATAACTATGGCTCTCTGATCTGGAGAATTAATCAAGACAATCATGGAGTAGATTTTTTTCTTTTGGACAATGCACGCATCTTTGTTCTCTTCCTATTTTCTTCTATAACTTCATTGTCATTTATCGCCCTCATTCTTTGAGATCTATAAGGTCTTCTGCGGATAACTGCACTTCTCCCTCCTGGTATCGCAACTGCTCTTGCTAGTGCTCGTGTGGATTCATCTTTTAAACGAATTGTCCTATAATAAATTAAAATAATTAACAACAAAAAACCCCATATTCAAAATGTGATAATAAATTAGACTTAATTATTTTTACACATGTAAGACATAATTACCTTGACGATGATGCAACCTGGTGCGATTCTACAGGTTGTAGATTCTTGATTGAATGACTTGTGATTTCTTGATCAACTTCTTGGCTAAATTCGACGGATCCACGAATCAATGTCTATCAAAGTAAATATAACATATATTTAGCTCTTAGCAAACTATACTTAAGGCTCCTTAATATAAACACTCAAAACTCAAATATAGATTCTTTCCATTCACTTAATTAACACACAATAATTATGTAATTACTATGTATGCATATTTTTTAAGATAAGACTACGTTAATATTAAGATCTCAAGTGATAATAAATAAATAAATTCTCCAATAGACAAACCTCATTGTCAGCAACACTGGTTAAACCATGAGATTTTGATGAATCATCTCCATCTGAATCGTCAGATATGATTATAAAATCTAGAAATCATTACAATAGAAGTTGAAAAAAATAAAAAAATTAGCGTAAAATTGCAAACAATCACAATATTTCTTATTAAAAATACATTAAACTCTTTTAGTAAATGAGTTTTTAAATATAAAATGATAATCTTGTTTTCTATGCTTTTTAACACTATTTTTTAAAAATGGGGAATGAGTGAAAAACCTAATAAATAAGCAATTACACAAATTAACTGATTGTTTTATTGGTAGGCCTATATTATTCACATTCTAAGATTGTTTGTTAAGAATTTGTAAAAAAGTTAAAACTTGTCTTGTCCCAAAAAAGAAAAAAACCTAAGAAGTCTTGACCATAGTAATTTTCAAAATACTACAAATTAAAATATATTTTAGTCAACTTTAGATGAAGCTCATCAAGCCATTGTCCATGCATCTAGGGGGGGGGGGGGGGAATTGACAAAC
>NW_006239030.1:386-6923 GCF_000226075.1 Solanum tuberosum | reverse complement strand
AAGTATATTGATTTCATTTAATCTCCTTAATCTTTTGAGTTTAAGAATCAGTACTCATTTTAGTATTTTATGGTATTTTGTTTGTATAAAGAATATTGATTTCATTTAATCCCCTTAATCTTTTGTGTTTGAAAATTGATGTTCATTTTAATTTATCGTAAACATCAAGTGTGAATAAGCTTTTACTCATAATAAATATTTTGATCATAAATATTCAATGAAAAAAAATGAATTGAATAAGTGTGTGTATATATATATATATATATATATATTATTAAAACATCTAAGTAGACTTTAATTACTATTAGTTTGAATTGTATTATTTACTTTTTTGAATGATTTAAAACTTCTTGTTTGTATTAAAATTCTCTTTAACTAGTATATTTTGTGCAAAAACATTTATTTTATTTTCACATTACTCTTCGAAAAAAAATATTTATTTTGTTTTCACATTATTATTAATAACTAAGTTAAGTTATTCTTAAAAATATTGCATTGATGATTATTTTGAAAAGAGAAAGCAATAAATTTGAATGTTACATAGGTATAGGTGATATGATATTTTAATTTTAGTAAAAACATCTGATTTGCAAATTCTAAAATGTATTATTTTTTATTTGAAAATATTAGGATAGTTAAACAAAATTTTCTTATTTTTATACAATGACTTTTGAATTTAAGATCCAATGGTTCCTTATCATTCAAAAGGTGAAAAATGTAATGTTTTTCAAATCTAAGTAGTTGAATTACAGATTTAATTAAAATTTATTTATTTCTATACAATAACTTTTGGTTGACTAGTAAGATCTAAAATTCATTCTCATTTAAAAGGGGAAGAAGACTATCATTAATATCCATCAAGAAATTGCAAACCCTCGGAACAACAATCTCACTTGGTTAAACAAATTTTATTAGACATCTATTTTTTTTTTTTTTTAAAAAACTTAGATAATTTCAAAACTGAAATAAATAAACTTGAATACAAATCACAACTTTAGTTCATAACTTATAATAATTTTATAATATAAAAAATTGAAGCCTACAATAATTTGAAAAGCCAGTGTTGATGAATTTACCTTGAATATTGTTGCTTGCACCCATAGATAAACTCATTTTCTGAATGAATTTTGCTAGCCTGATAAAAGATCAAAAAGACTAATTAATCTTGATAAGTTTAAGAGAAAAGTTCTGTATAAACAGATGTGTGTGTATATATATATATCCATGAAAACACTCATACCTTTCACAAGAAAGTCTGAAATAGAAAAAAAGTGAAATGAGTTATTTCTTTTATAAATTTTATAAAGAATAGAATGAGTCAACCGGTGATTACAATAATTTCCATCATATTTTACTTATAATTTTAATTAATTGTTGATAAAAATACAATAAAAAAGTAACAATATTAATAAAATGTCCAAATTTAAAAAATATAAAACGATCTCATCTAAACATTAATTCTAACAAATCAAAAAGGCTGCATAATAAATATGATAAATTAATTATAATATTTCTAGTTATGACGTTATGGTGTGAGCATAGAATAGAACATTTGGATATCTATGATATAAAAAACATATTAAATTCTTATAATTAAAATTTAGCGGAAAAATAAAAGTTGACCAATTGTTTTAAAAAAATATATACTTAGTTTGCGATGCCACAATTTATTGAAAAAAATTAAACACTACACTTTACCAAGCGTTGACAACTCCCCCTTCACCCCCACCCCAACCCACCCCAATAGCACCACAAAAAAGATTTGAACATATTTGAACTCTTAGCCGTTTCGGATTATTATTATTGAAAGAACCATCCACACAAGCGTTCATCGATATCTTGTGGTGGTAGAGTGTTTGATATAGACTACTACTTGGGTTCAACAAGACTTAACTAATTTTGAGTCTTCTAGTTTTCTCCCTTCATGAAGAAACTTTAATTCTTGTAGTCGGTCTAAATATCTCTTAAGATGTTTGAGTAACCTTGGAAATTGCTTAATGTATCCTCACCTTCAAACAATCGAGTCCTTAACCTTCACATTCAGCTTCAGAATTTTAAAGAAGATGATTTTAGTTTAAAATCACAAGATCTAAAAGTTATTTTACAAAAAAAACTTTTTAAAAGTTTCAAGTCAAAAACTAGAAAAATAAATTAAAATAGAGAAAACATCGATCAGTATTGGAATAGCATGAACGAAATGTTAGGAGTTTTATCATACTTCAATAGGTTGAGTTTTCATACTTCATAGATGTGCATGCAAAATGTTAGAACTACAAGTTTTTTTTCCTCATCAGGATCGAAATGATTATCTACCTCAAAATTGGATATTACAAGGTTGATTTAATTTCAATAAGTACTTTATTGAAGCTTTTATATATTATTCCATGAAAGGTCGACCAATCATTACGTATTACGGAAAAAATGATTTGCATGTGGACATATCTCGACAAAAGCCTAATAACATTTTTTATTATTATTATATATAAGACATGGTAATTAGTGTCATCTCTTCTAGTGTAAAAAGCTGGTATAGGGAGGGGTATTGGGAAATCGATGATAACTCTGTCATGATTTTTAAAGTTACATAAAATATATATAGTCAAAAAGTTGAGAAATAAAAATAATTATTTGTCAAAACAAATAAAACAACCAACAATTTCTTCAAAAATTAAATTGAGAGCATATGATATAACTATAGCTCTCTGATATGGGGAATTAATCAATAGACACTCATGGAGCAAATTTCTTCCTTTTGGGCATTGCGGACTTCTTTGTTGTTCTCTTCCTCTTTTCTTTCATAACCTCATAGTCATTGCTTGCTCTCATTCTTTGGGATCTATAAGGTCTTCTAGGGACGACTGCATTACTTCCTCGTATCATAGGTCCTCTTGCTAGTGCTCGTGTAGATTCATTTTTTAATCGAATTGTCCTATAATAATTTAAAGTACCAAAATAATTACCAACAACAAAAACAACAATTCAAAATGTGATAATAAATTAAACTTAATTATTTTAAACATGTAAGACACAATTACCTCGACGTTGATGCAAGTTTGTGCGATTCTACAGGTTGTAGAGTCTTGGTTGAATGACTTGTGATTTCTTGATCAACTTCTTGACTAAAATCGACGGATCCAAGGATCAATGCCTATCAAAGTAAATATAACATATATTTAGCTCTTACTAAACTATAGTTAGGGCTGCTTTATCTAAACAGTCAAAATGCAAATGTAGATCCTTTCCATTCACTTAATTAACACACAATAATTATGTAATTACTATGTATGCATATTTTTTAAGATAAAACTACATTAGTATTAAGATCTCAAGTTACAATAAATAACTAAATGCTCCACTAGACAAACCTCATTGTCAGCAACACTGGTTAAACCATGAGATTTTGATGAATCATCTCCATCCGAATCGTCAGATATGATTATAACATCTAGAAATCATTACAATGAAAATTGGAAAAAATAATAAGTTAGCATAAAATTGTAAACAATCACAACATTTCTTATTAAAAATACATTAAACTCTTTGATTATATGATTTTTTTTTTAGAATATAAAATGATAATCTTGTTGTCTATGATCTTTAACATTATTTTTTAAAAATGGAAATCTAGTAAAAAACCTAACAAATTAGAAATGACACAAATTAACTGATTGTTTTATTTGTAGGTCTATATTATTCACATTCTAAGATTGTTTGTTAATAATTTGTAAAAAAATTAAAACTTGTTTAGTCCCGAAAAATAAAATAACCTAAGAAGTCTAGACCATATTAATTTCCAAAATACACAAATTAAAATATCTTTTAATCAATATTAGATCAAACTCATCATGTCATTTTCCATGCATCTAATTATGTAGTACAAAAGTTGGGGGGGGGGGGGGAGGGGGGACTTTGATCAAACGTCTAAATAAAAAGGCAATACAATGAATGCTATATATAGTCTATTATGGACTATCTGGTTATACAAGATGAACAAAAATCCGCTATAATAAAACTGCATATAACGAAAATAGAAAAGAAAATATATATGGAGCTTCTTGTTATTTTATTATTTTTGTTATTTTTTTTAGTTTTTGATCAATATATGATCGTTCTAAGGATTTTTATGTTAAAAATTTTACCGTGACAAAAAAATATTTTTATGTTAATTTTTTGTATAAAGTATATTGATTTCATTTAATCACCTTAATCTGTTGGGTTTAAAAATCAGTACTCATTTTAATATTTTTATTTTATTTTTTTGTATAAAGAATATTGATATCATTTAATCCCCTTAATCTTTTGGGTTTGAAAACTAATACTCATTTTAATTTATCGTAAACATCAAGTGTGAATAAAGTTTTACTCGTAATAAACCTTTTGATCATAAATATTCAATGAAAAAAAATAAATTGAATAAGTATATATTTTTTATTAAAACATCTAAGTAGACTTAATTACTATTAGTTTGAATAGTACATTAACTCTTTTGAATGATTTAAAACTTCTTGCTAATGTTAAATTCTCTTTAACTAGTCAATTTTGTGCAAAACATTTATTTTATTTTCACATTATTCTTAGAAAAAACATTTATTTTGTTTTAAGATTATTCTTAACAACTAAGTTAAGTAATTTTTAAAAATATTCTATTGATGATTATTTTAAAAATAAAAAGAAATAACTTTGAATGTTACATAGGTATCACCATGGTATTTAATTATTCTAAACTGTATTATTTTTTATTTGAAAATATTAGGATAGTTAAACAAAATTTTCTTATTTCTATACAATGAGTTTTGGATTTAAGATCCAATGGTTCCTTATCATTCAAAAGTTGAAAATGTATTATTTTTCAAATCCAAGGAGTTGAATTACATATATAAGTAAAATTTACTTATTTCTATACAATAACTTTTGGTTAACAAGTAAAATATAAAGATTCATTCTCATTTAAAAGGGGAAGAAGACCATCATTAATATCCATCAAGAAATTGTAAACCGTAGGAACAACAATCTGACATGGTTAACCAAATTTAATTAGACATCTGATTTTATTTATTTATTTAAAACATAGATAATTTCAAAACTGAAATAAATATACTTGAATAAAAAATCATATAATGAAATCATAACATATATATATATATATATATATATATATATATATATATATATATATATATATATATATATATATATATATATATATATATATATATATATATATATATATATATATATATATATATATATATATATATATATATATATATATATATATATATATATATATATATATATATATATATATATATATATATATATATATATATATATATATATATATATATATATATATATATATATATATATATATATATATATATATATATATATATATATATATGAAAACACTCGTACCTTTCACAAGAAAGTCTAAAATAGAAAAAATTGAAATGAGTTGCTTCTTTCACAAATTTTATAAAGAATAGTATGAGTCAACCGGAGATTACAATAATTTCCATCTTATTTTACTTATAGTTTTAATTAATTTTTAATAAAATACAATAAAAAGGTAACAATATTAATAAATGTCCTAAATTAAAAATATAAAAGGGCCTCATATAAACATTAATTGTAACAAACCAAAAAGGTTGCATGATAAATTAATTATAATATTTCTAGTTATGACGTTATGGTGTGAACCTACAATAGAACATTTGGATATCTATGATATAAAAAATATATCAAATTCTTATAATTAAAATTTGACGGAAAAATAAAAGTTGACCAATTTATTTTAAAAATTCTATAATTAGTTTGTGATGCCACAATTTATTGAAAAAAAATTAAACACTATACTTTTACCAAACGCTGACAACGCCCCCTCACCCCACCCCACCCCTCCCTAATAGCACCACAAAAAAGATTTGAACATGAATCACTGTTATATATAGTCTACTATGGACTATCTGGATATACTAGATGAACAAAAATCCACAATAATAAAACTACATATACGAAAATGAAAGAAAAATATATATGGAGCTCCTTCTATTTTATATTTTTGTTATTTTAGGTTTTGATCTATATATGATAGTTCCAAGGATTTCGTCACCCTCCGAGCCTACACCCTGGACGTGGCCGGCAATCGGAGACCATCACTGGCCCCAAGTGGACCCTTGTCCTGGCTTACTTAACTCAACAGAAGACTTAACTCAACAGAATAAACCCAATGCAATAGTTTAAATAATAACATCTTAGCCAAACTGACAACTTATGTCTCAAAACAAAGTATCTGCAATTACATAGATGAGAGACTCAATACTAATTGTCTGACTGTCTATGAAGCCTCTATAATACTGAGATGGATGTTGGGACAGACCCCACAACATCCTAATAAAGAAAAACTAGGAAAGCGAAATAAAAGAGTCCTCGGGAATGCAAGAAGGCTCACCACTGACTCTGGAGTGCTCAACTGGATCAACGGCGCGCTGGATGCTGATCCTGGTTACCTGCGTCTGCATCATAATAAGAATA
>NW_006239030.1:0-129 GCF_000226075.1 Solanum tuberosum | reverse complement strand
GAGGTAATTACTCAAAACTTAGCTTAAAAGCTCTCTTGGAATCGATGTTCCATTTCTTGTTCAAATATGAAAACATTTATAAACTCTTTGGGAATTGTAACATCCGACAATTTAAAATGAATATGAAGA
>NW_006239029.1:1729543-1736182 GCF_000226075.1 Solanum tuberosum | reverse complement strand
GCTTCACACCGATAACTAGGACTCTACAGACACGGCTTCATAGACTCCCTAGGACTCTTGAACTCTGGGCTCTGATACCAAGTTTGTCACGCCCCGAGCCTACACCCTGGGCGGGACCGGCACCCGGAGACCATTGCTGGCCCCAGGCGAACCCTTGGCCTGGCTTTCTTAACTTAGCGGAAACTTAACTTAACAGAATAACTCAATGCCATGCAAAGACATAAACAACTTAGATGATACATATCTGGCCAAAAAGGCAACTCGAGTCTCAAAATAGAATATTTACATATATACATAGATGAGAGACTCAATACTAACTGACTGACTGTCTGTCTATGAAGCCTCTAACATACTGAGATGGATGTTGGGACAGTCCCCGCAACATCCTAACAAAATAAAACTAGAAACACAAAATAACAGAGTCCTCTGGAAAGCAAGGAGGCTCACCACTGACTCTGGAGTGCTCAGCTGGGTCAACGACGTGCAGGAGGTTGATCCGGGGTACCTGTGTCTGCATCGTCATAAGATGCAGGCCAACTGGCATCAGTACATTGAATGTACGAATATGCGAGCTGGGAAGCTAACCACCATAAAGGCTTGGAAAGAGTACATGAGGACACTTACCTTGGCTCTGTTCAACTCATGAATAACTGAACTCAATATATAAAGCAATAAGACACATGCTATATATAAAGCTTGTAAAACTCTTAAAACATAGACGTAAAATACATATTTATAATATCATGAAAATATCATGCTTCCTCTCAAGGTCTACTTGTGCAATGCATGAATGAAGTCCCATACCCCCATCCATACTAAGTAGAACCCTCGAGGAACCATGCTCTTTCTACTGTGGGAGCTTCTCTAACCGACAAACCACCACTACGAGTATGAGTGGTGATACAACGTTTTACCTCACGTTGCCCGAGGACCATCCTATACCTTGCCGTGATATAGGAAGCTAATGATACAACGTTTTACCTCACGTTGCCTGAGGACCATCCTATACCTGGTTTTGATATAAGAAGCTAACTTTACTAGGTGGATCCACTAGTTTAACTTTATGGGTTCATCTAAAAAGTATGACCCGTTAATTCCCATGTTGGCTACATGGTTCTTATGGAGAGTTGAGTTTAATATGAACTCGCGTCTCCAAATCGGTGCTCGATACTACTCCCAAAATGCTTTTGACTCATAAGTGTTTTAAACACATCTTTCTTTAAATGAGATAATTACTCAAAATCTAGCCCAAAGGCTCACTTGGAAACGATGTTCCTTTTCTTGAAAACTAGCCCTAAGGCTCTTTTGGAAAACATGATTCCTTTCTTACTTAAATGTAAAAACATTTAGAAACTTCTTTGGGAAGTACATAGTTCCCTATTAACTTTGGAGAAATGGACTCAACTTACACTCTTGACTTAACTTGAGTCTTGAGACTCTTTCTTAGCTTGAAACTCTAAGCCCTTTGCTTGACTTGAAACTTGAGTCTAAAAATGAAGTTAGAACGTTGTCGCGCCCCGTTTTTCGCAAAAACGGACCTTCCTTTCGGATGCACGGCCTAACAACTCTTTTGGGCTTTGGGGCAATTGAAGAGTCGTCACCTAACGAATTAAGGCGCGTTAGGGCACCTATCTAACCTAACTAAGTCTAGCTAAGGTCAACGAACCAGAGATCAGGGTAAGGGTTCAAATTACCTCGAGGGGAAGGTGTTAGGCATTCCTCGAGGTCCACAAATGTGGGTCCCGGCCGTGTCTCATGCAATTTATGTGGGGGTTACAAGTAGCAAATAAGGTCACTTCATTTATTTATTTGATTTAATTAGCATGATGACTAGGTGATACCTATAATTAAACAATTAGGATTAATTAAATTCTCTACTTTATTGATTAAGCATGCGAGACTAGGTGATGTAATAAACGAGAAATAAATATTTAAACAATTAATAAAGAGAAGAGCGAGGAGACAGAAATAGCACAAATTAATAAACAAACAATTTACTTTTATTTTTATTTAAGCTACCCCAAATATTTATAACAAGTAAAGGGAGAAAAAGGAAAGGGAGACTCTAAAGGACTTTAGGATCAGCACTCGACTTTCTTTATTTTTAATAGGCTTCTGTGTAGGGACAGACAAAACCAAAGTTTGTCTCTTCAATCTTAAGTCGATGTCATCATCTCCATAGGGCCTAAACTACCCCTACCCCACCACCGCATGCTTTTCGTCTCTAAAAGGTGTCTAGCGTCCCCACGTAAGGTCCAAGAGGCATTGGACTGCTATTAGGGTGAATTTAGACAAAATAGAATATAATAGGCCCACCTAGACACCAAGTCGAACAATTTGGACGAGCATTTAGCACGTATGGTCTCATATTGGCCTCTAGATTTTAATTTAGACATGCTAGCAAACACACATAATTAGTGAAAAGGTTTCATGCTAAGTGTGTGCATAGGCAAGCAAACACATATAGATTAATTTTACATGGACAAAATATTACAAGTAAAATAAGCGTATTAGCGTATTAGACTGACTTAATTAGTAATTAATTTAAAATGGGGCACTTTATAATAATGCAAATGAGCAAAAATATTTAAAAGCAAAAGCAAATTATTAATGCTGAAATTTAAAAGGCAACAGTTTATTTGGTGCAGAAAATAGTTAGTAGCTGATTTTAAATGGCAAGACAATGCAAAAAATTAATTAATCCAAGCAAGATTTAATCGGGGCAGCAAGTGGCAGATGTAGAAAATATATTGTTATTTTTTTAGAAACAGTAGCATATGATATTATTATTGCAGAAATTAATGTGAGATGGTAGTTCAAAATGTAAAAGATAATTAATTCCGAGCCTGATTTAATCGTGCGGCAAGTATGTACAACAAATCTTGGTTTTAAAACATGCTGGAAATAGTTTATGAATTGATTTAAAATGATAGAACCTAAAATACAAAATGCAGAAATTATTCAACACTTGGAAAAGAATATGCGGCATATTTATTTTAATTATTTAACATGCTTGAGATATGATTCTAACAAGTTTATTGGTGTCATTAGTTAAATCCTATATACATGACATTTAAGTGAACATGCTGAAATTATTATCAAAAACTAAAGTATACTCTCTATATAAAGATACAATAATATTTAGAAAAAACCTATAGGCATGATTTCTAAGTGTGAATATACTGAAAAGTTGACTTATGAACCTATATACATGATTTCTAAGTGATTGAAAGATTGAAAATTATATAGCTCCTATGACATAGATTCTAAATGATTATTTAAACCTTATAGGCAGGATATCTAAGTGAAGGATATAAAATTATTACTATCTTATTTATCAATAATTTACGATTATAAACTGTGATTAATTAACATGCTAAATTATGAATCTAGTCCTAAACATAAATTCTAACCCCAAAAACATATTAGGACTTAATCATAAAACCTATAGGCATGCATGCACCCTATTAAGCACTTAACATAAAATTCGTAGAGGTACAAACTTATAGGCATGTTGTCTAGTTGTTACGGAGATAATAAACAAGTAGGCAAACAATTAATCACATTTAGCATGCGGAAAGGCTAATCGGTCTTAGGCCTAGATCTATACTTAGAAAAGCAAACAAATATCACATGACTTTATTACATGGTGACTAATTTCAGATTGAATTATACACAAATAAATACTATGATTTTAGATTAGTGAAATAAGCGACATAACTTATTAGACCAATTTTAACGGATTAATCAATATAGATGGGCTCTCTGCAACAATCACATAAAATAAACAAAAGAAATATAACACTTAGCACATATTCCCCTCTCCACAGTCCTCAAATTATCATATATAGAGAGATAGTGTTAGAGTTATACACAATATTACAAGCCAAAATAAAGAACAAATGAATAAAATATACATTAAAATAAGTAAAATAGCTCCGTCTGGAATTCTCTTCTAGGAGACTCTTCAACACCTTGAACTCTAAGTTCAAAATCTGCTAAAAAGGGATAATGTAACACATATATATATAGTGGCAAAATAATAGCAACAAATTATTTTCATACGTATAAGCAACACTCATAAAAAGTCAAAACAAACAAATAATAATCATAGACATTATCACACATAGAGAGAAGGAAGAACGGAAACTAACTCGGATGCTTCCTTTACCATTACAACTTACATAGAGGTATGGATGCAAAATAATATGAACGCTAAATAAGATTACTAACCAATTAGGCAGACAAGAAATATCAGCAATGAAGACCCCTTAATCCAACTTTCGACCCGTACACAGCAAAATAACAAGTATAGAGAAGCTTTAATGTTTACCGGAAAACTTAATCCTCTTTTAAAGAGCAGCGAGCAACATATATATATATTTTTATTCAAAGTAAGAGCAAAGTAGATGTGAGAGTGTCTAGAGGTGTGTGATCAACCGTGTGTGTCTCTGGATGTGAGAGTGAATGAGAGCAGGGGTCCTTTTATAGTCACTAAGGTACGAGCAAGTAAGGAAAGGGTGATAAAGAGGAATCAATTAACAACATTTCCTTATTTCAAAGGAAAGCCAAAATTAGATTTATTTTAAAATTATTATTATTATTATTTATTTTTTTTTTTTAACCAAACATAAGAGCAACTAAATAAGAAGAGAATATAATTAAAAGTTACAAATAATAATGTAAGAACCGGCTAGTATGCATAAGGAAAGCAAATAACCACCTAGGTCAAATAATTACTTATTACTAGATTACCATAAATAAACAAGTAAGAATCAGTTTTAAAATCTAATTACGCCTAAGGGCATCACTGATAGTCACTATATTAATAAAACACACAAGTTGACAGAATAAATATCTAAGGAAAGGAATAAGTTTTGGGTCAATTAAATATATATATTTTCCTTAACAAGCAGAGCGTAAAATCAACAATTCTTTTACCTTAACCAAATATCGCTTTTCTAAAAATACAATATGTCAGTAAAACAAAATCAATTACAGATGACAATAAATATTTTTATTTTATTTTATTATTATTTTTATAAAAAAAATAATACAAGGAATCTGCAATTCCGATTAATTATTATTGAAGATTAGGAGACTTACCATAACAAAAATCACAGTGAAATCAATATATTCTTACCATAAGCACATTCCAAATCAAAGGTTTCAATTAATTTAGACTATAATTAAGCTGCAATACCCAGACTATAACGACCAAATGTATGCATGACAATTACCATATACCATTTCCAATAATCAGCATATCATATCAATTAGTTGATCTATTTAATTACAAGGCAAACTAATGTCGATGAGTTAAATATCAGGATTAACAAGGTTAACCAAGCAATAATAAACAAATTCGAAGAAAGGTACAAGATCTTCATATTAATCTCGAGAGGAGCAATGGAACATATAAATCTTGGGCAAAAATACCATTAGAATAACTAGATAACAATTAATTTAAGCTACTTTATATGACCAAGTAAAGATTTGCCTAATTTTACCTCATGCATGACTAATAAAAATACGAAATGGACATTAGAAAGACATACCTGGACGGATCGATAATGATCCGTCATAAAATCTTCGGAAAACTTGTCGGAATTGGTCCGAGGTCAAAGTTTTCGTTGTTGCTATCATGGGTTGTCGCTGGTTGCAGCTGTGTTTCTCACCGGCTGCTGCTGATTTCCGCGCTTGGTGGCTGTCCGGAGCTGCTGGAGGAGTTGCTGTCGGAGTTGGAGCTGCTGGAGGAGTTGCTGGCTGGAGCTGCTGGCTGCTGCTCGTTGGAGTTGCTGGCTGCTGCTCGCCAGGCTGCTGGTGATTTCTCGCAGGTGGCTGCGCCTGGTGGCTGCTGGACAGAAAAGGAGAAAGAGCGAAGGGAGGAGAAGCGAAGAGGCGCAAAAGGGAGAGAGAGAGAAGGCGCCGGAGAGGGACGGAGAGGAGCAGCTGCCAGTTGCTCGGAGCTTGCTGGCCGGAGGAAAAATGAGGGAGAGAGAGGGGAGGCGGCTGTCTTAGAGAGAGGGAGAGGAAGAGAATAGAGTTAGATTTTTTGTTTAGGGTTTGGGGGGAGAATGGATAAAAATAGGAAGGATAAATTTGGACCCTTGATTTAATTGAAACCGACGATCAAGATTAACTCTGATGGATGATTAGAATGGATGGATGAGATTGAATCACTTGAAATCTGAATTTTGTAATCAAATGGCTAGAGTTGAAATAAAAGGCTAGAATTGAAATGAAGTGGTTATAATTGAAATAAAAAATTGAATTTGAATAGGCTAGAATTGGAATGAATTAGAATAAAATGGGCTATAATTTAAATGATTTTTGAGGAAATTTTAAGAAATGCTATTCAATTATAATACTACAAATATTAAAATATTTTCATACAAATTATACACATCTAAATTTTAAACATTTAAATAGTTATTTCAAGTTTTGCTAATAATTTTTAAAAAACAAACTATTTTAGTAATATTTACAATAATTTTTTAAAGTATTCATACTAAATATATAAAAAAAAATTAGTCAAAATCGACTAAATTTTAAACTCAAGATATATTTCAAAATATGTATTTAATTGAATAGCATTCACAAAAATGGTTAAAGGTCGGTCAAAATTGGGTGTCAACA
>NW_006239029.1:1715775-1728994 GCF_000226075.1 Solanum tuberosum | reverse complement strand
CTCACATACCTTGGTAGGGATCACCCCCGACGAAAATCCACGATGATCTCCTCGATTTTCCTCTTCTTCTTCTCCTTCTTCTCTTCTTCTTCTCTTTCTTCTCTTCTTCACTCTCAAGAACCCTAACTTTCACTCCCTTAAAATGGAACAAAATGATCCAATATCAGCCATATACAACAATATAACCCCTAAAGTATTTGCTAGGGAAAAGACCAAAATGCCCTTAATGATTTCCGGACGGATTTCTTGTCAACTGCCCAACTTTCAAAGGGCCATAACTCGCTCATACGAACTCGGAATTGAGCAAACTCGGCGGCGTTGGAAAGATCATTCCACAAGCTTCACAACCATAACTGGAACTACTCCTAACTCATCCTTAGCTGGAAGTTATGACTGCTCAAAGTTGGCCAAAAACCACTGATTTCCACACTTGGCCAATTTTCCAGATTTTTCAAATCCTTTCCAAAAATGAAAAATTTCAAATTCTAAGCCTCTTCTTAGCTATTTCAAAGTGTCGGATGTTACAATTTCGCAATAGTGGAAAGTAAGGTTTAAATTATATCCTTGAATGTTTTTCTTAATAAGTGTGCACTGTCTCACAAATGCCTCAAATATGTCATCGAACTTTGAGAAAAAACTCATCTATGTCATCTGTTAAAAGTTTGGCTCATCTATACCATTTCCGTTTGAGAAAAGGTTCATCCATGCCATTATTTATTAGCTGAAATGACATAGATGAGCCAAACTTTTAGCGGATGACTTAGATGAGCCTTTTCTCAAAGTTTGATGGCATATTTGAGCCTCTGCCCTTTTAAAATGATTTAATTAATGATGTGACCGAATCATAATTGACCACATGTAAAAAATAGTTTTGCAAAATCGAAAATATTTTTAGTTTACAAATAATGGCATAGATGAGCCTTTTTTCAAACGAAAATGACATAGATGAGCTGAACTATTAACGGATGGCATAAATGAGCCTTTTTTGAAAACGTTTTTGAAAACACTGTTATAAACCAAATAATTTACCAAGTTCTTACGCAACAATAAATGAACACAATATCTAACCTCCAAAATAAAATAAAATCAAATACTGCAAATTAAAAAGGTAAAATTTCCAAGGAGAAATTAAACAGTCTCATATCAATATATAGTGATTTACATAATTAGTTAGCTCTATTCCATATGTGTTGACATGATAAAATGATGATTAATGAAATTAACAAGTTCTTATTTGTGGTATGATGATGATATGATGATATGATATATACGACTATAAGCATAAATACTATGTAAATCGAATCATTGAAAGAAAAAATAATAAATAATTATTGAATATCTTAAATTTTCAACAAATTTAACAAATATGAATCCAATTTAGAAATGAATATGATGAATGAGAAATATACATAGCAAAAAAAATTAGATAGATCCCATGTGATGTTTGACAAGAGAGGTATATTGTCCATTTTCATTACTAATAAGAGTATCATGGTTTCCTTGTTCTACAATGGCTCCATTTTTCACCACACAAATTATGTCTGCTTCCTTGATTGTTGATAATCTGTGTGCTACAATGATCGTAGTTCGATTTACCATGATTTGGTCTAATGCCATTTGGACAATCCTTTCAGATTCTGCATCGAGTGCACTCGTAGCTTCATCCAGTAACAATATTTTTGGATTCTTCATAATAGCTCGTGCAATGGCAATTCGTTGTTTCTGACCACCTGAAAGCTTAACAGCTCGCTCTCCAACAATGGTATCGTACCCCTGAAATACCAGATTTGGAGGTTTAGAAACATTGAAAGCATAGAATCTTGAAATGTAATTGTCAGAGGCAGGCGGATCCTGTCCAGGATGTGAAGTCTGAGTTCCTGGAACGACTTACTACAATTGAATTCACAGTCAAATATTTATAGATATTTCAATATGAGATGACCTGTTGTAAGCCAGAAATGAACTTGTGGACATTTGCTAATTTTGTTGCAGCGATTAATTCTGCTTCAGTTGCCTCTCCAGCTTCCTTCCCATACATTATGTTGGCTCGGATTGTATCATTGAACAGAACTGGTTCTTGGCTCACAAGCCCCATTTGATGTCTCAGCCATTTCAAATTGAAATTTTGAATGTCAATCCCGTCAAGCATAATTTGACCCGAAGAAAAATTATAATATCGTTGTAAGAGTGAAATCACTGTAGACTTCCCGCAGCCACTTTCTCCGACTAAAGCAACTGACTGTATGTAAGTAATCAAATGTAAATGTTAATATCTAGGAAGGACACTGTCTAATCTAAATGTCACTGTTATTTGAGAGATACACATACCTGTCCGCTCGAAACTGTCAAGCTGAAGCCATTAAGAACTTGGATGTCTGGCCTCGTTGCATATGCAAAGCATACTTGTTTAAACTCTATCGCTCCTTTGCTTTGGTTTAAAATTAAACCATCGTCTTTACTCGAATCTATCTTTGATTTTCTATCTAATATAGAAAATATTGAAGCAGCAGCACTCTTAGCTCTTTTTAAATCATTAAGGATGAAGCTTGACTGAGAAACACTTAATGCTGCTAAAATCACAGCAAAGAAAACCTGCAAGGGATAAAATAAAGTTATATGAGGGAAGAGTTATTACTCTCTCTCGGAGCGGAGAGAGCCAATTTATATGATTCACTTTCTTCTTTGTCTGTCTCAACAAAGAATTATCCGTTTTATATTTAGAAACAATTTAACTTTAAACTTTTCATTTCATCCTTGATAAAATGACTTGGGAAAAGGGCCTGATATACCCCTGAACGTTGCGATTTAGAGCTCATATATATACACCTCGTTACAAAAGTAGCTCACATATACCCCTACCATTACACAAATAATCCAGATTTTAACGGTATATTAGCATTTTTTCCTTTTTCATTTCTAACTTATCTCATCTCAACGACAAAGTTCAAGTATCAAGATTCAAGGTTGTAGGATTGTATAGTGGGTTCTATATAGACTGATGGATGAAAGACAAAGAACGCTTTCATAATTAAATCAAACTTCTAGTTTCCCTTTTCTATCATTTGTTGGAAAAAAAAACATCATATATAAAGCATGTGAAGTAAATTAAAGCTTACGCGAAAATGATCAGTAAATGTAATTTTGCCATCTTGTATAAGTCGAGCTCCAGCATAACCACTTGCTGCATATACAAGGAATAAAAAGGTAGTTGAAACAGCGTAACTAATCCCACTGATCATTCCTTTTTTTGTCTTTCCCTTAATGTCACTTGCCTTCGTATATAACTCCACTACCTTCTCTTCTGCAGAAAAAGAAGCAATTGTTCTTATATTTCCGACTGCATCGTTGGCTATCTGACTTGCTTGCTCGTACAACTTCTGCAGAAGAAGAAGAAAAAAGAATGTTGACAATTGGGTTTTAAGCTGGTCTCTTGACTCATGGTGGATTCATACAAGCCAACAGAAACGTAGTGAAAAAGATAAATAAAGAGGTTATAAAACAAACCTTGGAGTCTGAACCAAGCCCTTGAGTGAGCTTGCCATGAAGATAAAGGTTGCCTATCATGAATGGTATCATGGATATAAGAAGAAGCGACAACAACCAACTTGCTTGAAAAGCAATCAATGCCGCAACAGTTGCAGCTGCAATATCTTTAGTTATTTTTGCCAATACATCCCCTACTAGAACTCGAACAATAGCTGCATCAGTAGAGAGCTTTGTGGCTAGCCTTCCAACTGAGTTCTCTGTCTCATCAAACCAACCAATTTCCATGTGGACAACCTTTTGAAAACACATTGATCTAATTCGTCGGATCAACTTACAACCAGCCACAGTAAAAAATAGTGTCTCTAGTGGAGATGTAATCAGAAGTACTGTTGCAAGAACCACAATCATGAGTGACCAAAATTGTGAATCTCTCTTTAGATCCTCCGGTGGCTCATAAAATGATTTAATAGTGTTGGATATAAGTAGTCCAAAAACGGGGAGTACACAACCCGATATTATTGCAATTATTGCTCCCACAAGAATTATAGGAAACTCCGACTTATTAAGATGCGCAAGGCGAGTAACTGGATTCTTTTCAAGCCTTTTAGATTCTTCTGAATTAATATCTGAGCTTTTTGCCAATCTAGTCTCAGGAATTTCTTCAATTGCTGTAATATTATCATTGTTTCTGGATTCCGGTCTTAACTCAGTAGAAAAATGTTGTGCATCATCCCGGCAAAGTTGCTCTTTTGCTTGAGATACTTCCTGCAAGCGAATAAGTTGCGAGTATGCTCCCTGTGGATTTTTCAATAGCTCAAAGTGTTTACCTGAGATAAATAAATAATGATATTAGCATTCAATATCCGAGAACATCGGCATGGAAAAAGATATCTTGTATTATGGCTTTCCTTTGAATTTATAAATGTTTATACCTTCCTCAACAATTTTGCCTTGATGAACGACAGCAATATTATCAGCATTCCTCACTGTACTTAAGCGATGCGCGACTATTATGGTTGTTCTATCAACCATAATTTTGTCAAGTGCTTCTTGTACAACTCTCTCTGACTCAGCATCTAGAGCACTTGTTGCCTCATCTAGAAGTAAAATACGAGGGTCTTTCAGAATTGCCCTTGCTATAGCAATTCTCTGCTTTTGTCCACCAGAGAGTTGAGTTCCACGTTCACCGACATTTGTCTCTATTCCCTACAAGAAAAATCATTTAATTAAAAACAAAGTTCATGTACGATCATTCGAATCAAGTCAAACAAAAACATATTAAAAATATGAACCTCAGGTAGCCTATTAATAAATTTGGCTGCATTTGCCATCTCAATTGCTGCTTCAATTTCTTCTTTGGTGGCTCCATCTTTCCCATATGCAATATTTTCCTTGATACTAGTTGAAAACAATGTAGGTTCTTGACTTACTAGAGCAATTTTCTGTCTAATCCACTTAACCTGAAAGTCTTTGAGATTACGTCCGTCTACAAAAATTTCACCTGATTGTGGATCATAGAATCTCTCAATTAAACTAATAATTGTGGACTTCCCACTTCCGCTTCCACCAACCAAAGCAGTAGATTTTCCACTTGGGATTAACAATGAAAAATCGTTGAGTATTCTCTCTGTTGGTCTACTTGGATAGCTAAAACAGACATGTTTTATCTCTATTTCTCCACGGATGTCATCCAAAATTATCCCACTATTGTTGAACACATCAATCTCTGGATTTCTTTTTATAATCTCAAACATCTTGTAAGCAGCAGCTTTCCCTGCTGTAAATGCTGCTAAGCAAGGAGATGCCTCACCTATTGACCTACAAAATAGTTTTTAAATGATCAGCACATTAAACTTGAAATCATGTTTGAAGTTACTCAAGATTGATCGACAAAATACTCACAATGAAGCAGTTAACACAGCTAGAGTTACGCTCAACACTGAACCTCCCGTGTATCCTTTCTCCAAGATCATCTTTCCACCATACCAAAAAGCCAAAGCATAATTGCAGAAGAGAATAAAATTGGCTGATCCCATGCCTAAGCCACTTGCAAGTCCTTCATGTACACCAGATCTGTATGCCTTCTCTAAGGACTTATTATACTTCTCGCAAGCCTCCTTTTCACCTGTGAACGATGCAACCTGTACAATGTAAAAGTTAGAGAAAGTATGTTAACTCTGATATAAATGACATCCCTCAAAGTAAAAACCAACATTTCATGTAAGATTAGCATTGCCATCCGTTAATAGTTGGCTTATTTCTGTCATCGCCATGACACATTTGGTTCATTAATGTTTAAAATGACAGGAAAATAAACATTAAGTTGTAAGGTTAAAGTCTTACTGTTCTGATGGAACTAATTGTTTGCTCAACTACATTGGCTGCATTAGAATAAGCTTTTTGTGAAAGCGAAGCCTTTCTAGACATGAAGAGGTACATGACACCAAGAACTATCGCCAGTGGAACAATGGGTGAAATCATAACAAGTGCTAGCTGCCACCCCTTGATGAACGCAGTAACAAATCCTCCTATAAACATTGTCATGTACCTTATGAGCCTCCCTACCTGAGCATAAGCAAAACTATAATATAACATATATACATATCCAAAACTTTTTTCTTTTAACATTTTCAACAACACTCTCGTACCTTCTCGCCCATAGCATCTTGTATGACAAAAATGTCACCAGACATTTTCCCAATAACTTCCCCTGTATTTACTTCCTTATCAAAGAAACTAACATCTTGTCGCAGAGTACTTCTTAAATACAATACCCTTAGTCGTGCAGCCTGTCGCTCTGCAGTAAGCATCCAACATGACACCTCTACCAAACAAATATCACAAAATTTTTAGCAACTTAGAAAACAATTAGCACAAACAAAATATAGTTAGTTAAGACTTACGAAGCAATGCTGCTACACCTGAAGCCATGGCCAAATAAACCATTTTTAATGATACCTGAAAAATAACATAGCTTAACAAGAGTCATGATTGTTCATAATATGCACATATGAAGGATTTAGCAACTTTTGTTGCTAAACAGCAATGTATATGTTAACGAATAACGATAGATTGACCACATCAGGTTTCTTCTTTGGGAAGTTTCATCAAACACCTTCTCTACATTATTTCCTCACACTTTCATCTTCCTTGATTCTCATTATCTAGTTTCATCCAACACATTATCTTTATCTACATAGTTAAGGTATTACTAGAGTCACGGCTGTTTCAGAAACAACATCTCTACCTCTCGTCCGAGAGTAGGAGCAAGAACTACGGGTGTGAAATGTGGCTGAGCTAGGATTTTCATCAACGAGTTCAAAATCTGAACAAGCAAACACATAAACTAGCCGATAGGGGTTCAGCATCTACCGTATAGATGAAAAAAATATTTTAGCCATGTATGAATAATAATTTTTCATCGAAGAGGGTTCGGATGACACCTGACCACAAAGGGGCGCCGCCCTAGGGTATACACTCAACCTTCCACATATATCTCATTTTGTGAGATTTTACTGAATATGTTATTGTTGTAAATAATTGAAGTATGTTTCAATAAACATTCGACAATACTTTGCATAAGAAAACTCACACCTCATAGTTCACGTATGAAATTTATAAAAAACAAATATTTTAGGTGTATTTTTTATCCTTCGCTCTTAATCTTTTTATTTGACCCTCTCAATTATACTATTGATCTTATGTATTAATTCATTTAGTTATATTCTCAACATGCTGTCTCATATACAAGTCTAAATCTCCTTTTCCCCAAGGCTTGTTTTGATTCTATAATGTAGTGTATGACTATCTCATTTAGTTATTTTTAAAAAAAAATACTTTATTTACTTAATTACATTTTCAACACGGCCTATCACATTCAAACGTGATCGTCTTCAATTTTGTACATCAATTTGTGTACGTAAAGAAGAGTTTGTCCATCTTCGAAAAGATAAAGTCGCGTAAAACCTTTAATATAGAGGCTTCAATCATCGTTAGGATTCGGGAAAAGGAGAATTTACATTTTTTTTTTAAAAAAAATTCATAGTAATTAAGATAGCTCAGCTGAACTAAAAATCTTTATGTGATTCAAAAGTGAAGAGGGAAACGGTATAAAAGGAACCGATCCACTCGTCAAACTCATGACCTAAAGATTACAGGTTCGAATCATATCACTATTCCAGCCTAATCATTAAAACATTGTTCACAGGGATAAAAAGCCAGTAATAAGAGAAATGCATAGAACTAAGTGTTTCAAATATATGACATTTAAAATGACTGTAATACTTAAATATACAAACGCAAAGCGCAAACAATTTTACTAATAAATTGTTAAAAAAATTAATTACCTTGGAAACTTCTTGAAGCACCCCTGAAGTTTGGTTTAATCCAAATGAGTCCACCAAATCTCCAAACAACACAGGCAAAATAATTTGAGCTAGTCCAGCTCCAAAAGCACCAATTGTTCCCAAAAACATCAATATTATGTCAATATTATCAGCAAATGAAAAAAGTTTGTAAAATGCAATAGTATTAGTATTAATATTTCTCTCTTTTTTAATTTCATTTGCCTTTTGTGACATTTTTTCACTAAATATTGAAGAGGACCCTTCAAAACTATTGTTGTTATTAGTCATTTTTGGTCCTCTAACAATTAATTGTTGAGCCAACAAGTAAGATATATTTGTAGATGGAATTTAATGTATTAAAATGGAATAATTAAATAAGAAACAAAATGCTTTGCACGTTTGAGATTTTTTATAGGATATTCAAAAGATTAATTAGTTGGCTAATGAATCACAAAATATATATGGCAGCTGTGAAGTACTTTAGTTTATTGATGAACAATCAACAATTAGTCCCTCATTAGTTTTCGGTATAATACGTATACGTGTCATTTAGTTTGGTCACAAGTAGACACTTAAACTTATATAAAATTGAACAAATAGACAGGATATTCGTCCTATGTTGCATCCTACATGGCAATTCATATCATACTTGTATTATGTCTTGTAAGATGTGTGTGTTTGCTTATTTAATTTTATACAAGTTTAAGTGTCGATTTGTGCGCACCCAAATTTGAAGGACATGGATCGATGCCAACTGAAGACAAGTTAAAGGGCATAGTTTTGTATTATGTCTTAGTTATGTACTTTGTGTTTTTTGAAAATGTCAAGATCGATATCCTTATGGGGGATTGTTGGATTTCGTAAGGTGTGAATCAGAATTGAATAGGTGTTTTCTCGAAAAGATATGTGGAGAAAGGATGCAATTTGAATAGTGCATTTTCACATTGAATTTGTTGTGACTTTTCTGACGAAGAACAATAACATACGTTCACATTATTCTTTGTTGACTATAGATATAAATTGCTTCCTCAAATTTTTACTCAAGTAAATTCTTGATTACCTGTTGTATTCATTGTACACAATATCAAAGCGATTTATCCATTTCATCTTGAAAGAAAATAATCATATACCTAGAATACTAAGAAGGGATTAAGTTTTTAATTTTTTTTTTTTTATATATTTTAAATTCAGTAAACTTGGATTTTTATTTTTATTTAAATTGATATATCAACTCACAGACTTGCACGTTGTTTAATAAATTTATTTAAATGGAACAAGCAAGCACGTCATTTCCTCTAAATTTAATAAAATTAGCATAAATCTTTGATATGGTTGATTATATTCTCTTAATTATTCAAAATCAAATTATTTAATGGAACAAGAACGCACGTCATTTCCTCTAAATTTAATAAAATTATTATACTGATGGTCAACAATTATTTTTATATATTTTCCTCTCCACATTGCTGTACTTTTTTAATTGGATTTTATTGCTACAATTAAACACCTGGAATAAAATAATAATTAGCTACAAATTTTAAGAGATCCTTATCTCAATTTTTATATATTGAAATTCGAATTCTTAATTCTTTTTAATTCTGTATTAATTTTTAAAATAAAAGAACGTGTCAAGTGTAATTTGCACTATTTTTTAGTTCGTCGTAGTTTTGTAATTTAAAGGGTTGCTATTACAAAATTATTTTTTCATACTATTTTGGGAGAAATTAATTTGAAATCTTGAACAACAATAAGGGACTCATAAATAATTTAGTTTTTAGAAATAATGGTTAAAAATAAATCTGAAGTATCACTTTTTTTGTGATTTTCAACTATTAATTGTTTGTGTTTTCTATATGAACTATAATAAAAAAACACCTCGAAGCTCACTAAGCCAAGAATACAATCGTCAAAAGATGTGTGACAACTTAATATACGCATAAAATTTCGTCCACATATGCTAACTGACTCATTTATTTCGAGAAGTGTTTTGATAAATAGTTGATGATAATAATTTAGGTAGGAAACTCGCAAAACATAGTGATACCTAGAATGTGTTTTTGTTTATTATCTATTATTTTCTTTTAAAAAAATCTCCAATTCCTTAATTATTCGTATGGACTGTCATTTGACATCATTTTTAAACACAAAGAGAGAATGTTCACCACACACCATCAAATACTTGTCAAGATGTATAAAACACAAACTTTTAATAATTCAGATTAAAAATCTCGAACACAAAAAAGTGATACTTGAGATGTGTTTTGGCCCAAATCTCTTAGCCTTACTATTTTAATTACAAATAGATACAGAAGATAACTAATTCGTCAACATCTACAGCTCATCTAAAGCTTCTCCATGTGTAATTTATACTCCCTCTCTCTGTCTCAATTTATATGATTTACTTTTCTTTTTAGTCAATCTCAAAAAAGAATGACACGTTTCTATATTAAGTAACAATTTAACTTTAAAATACTAAATGATTTACAGTCACACAAGTCACAACTCTCAATTAAACTTCGTGTTAAGTCAAACTAACTCATATAAAATGAAACAAAGGGAATAATTATTTTGGTAGCCTATATAAGTGTGAATGTGGAAGTGTAAGGGCACATTCAAACTTTTTGATAGCTAAAATGGCATCATCAACAATTCTTTCTAGGAAAATGATTAAACTTCTATCCCCTACTCCTCCTTCACTTAGACAACACAATTTCTCTTTCATGGATTGCATAAATCTTCCTCAATATACACCAATTGCCTTCTTGTACCCCAAACCTGAAAATTATAACAAAAACCAAATATCACAAATTCTTGAAAACTCCCTTTCAAAAGTATTATCCTCTTATTATCCCTTCGCGGGACGAATCAAGGATAATAATACCTATGTTGATTGTGATGACACAGGTGCTGAGTATTTAAATGTCAAAATCAATTGTTCAATGTCCGAAATTCTCAACAACTCTTCTAATGATGCTGCGGATGTAGTCTTCCAACAAGACTTGCCTTGGTGCAGTACCTTGAATCGAAGTCCACTAGTGGTTCAATTAAGTCATTTTGATTGTGGCGGAATAGCAGTCAGTGCATGTATGTCACATAAAATTGCTGATGGATATAGTTTTGCTAAATTCATTAATGATTGGGCCACTACAGCTCAACACGTGGATTTCAAACCATCTCCTCAATTTAATGCATCTACTTTTTTTCCACTAATGGATGGTGGTCCAAATATTATGTCTATAAATGCTTCACCTGAATCACAACGACATGTGTCAAGAATGTACAATTTCTCATCCTCGAATTTGAGAAGACTCAAAAATAGTATTACAGGAATACAAAATCCAACTCGCGTTGAAGTTGCCACATCACTTATTCATAAATGTGGGGCGACTGCATCTATGGAAAATTTGGGCTTGTTTAAACCATCTCTAATGAGCCATGTAATAAATTTACGCCCTCTAATTCCACTAGACACAATAGGAAATGCAACATGTGTCTATAGCACAATAGCAATGACAGAAAATGAGATAGAGTTGTCTAACTATGTTGCTCAGTTGCAAAATATTAAACAACAAGTTCGAAACGAGTTGAAGAATCTAGATATGAATCAGATAGTCCCATATGCACTTGGAAAAATGAAAGGTGTTGTAGACATGATGGAGAAGGATATATTTGATATTTATTTATCAACAAGTGTGTGCAATTTTGGATTATATAGTAAGACTGATTTTGGATGGGGTAGGCCTATAAAAATTACATATACAAAATATCCAATGAAGAAAAGTTTCATACTTTTTGATGACCCTAGTGAAGAAGGGATAGATGTACTAATCACATTACCAGAAGATGAAATGTTAATTTTTCAGAAGGACAAAGAGCTTCTAGAGTTTGCTTCTCCAATTGTTCAATCAATCAAATAAATTTTAGGGTTTGTTTTTTATTTTGAGAATGTTTTACGAGTTGATTTAAATTCATATTTCTATTTACTTTTGGATCATGTAACATTTTTATAATTTGATGAATTTGATATCGATATACTATACTAGTCATGCTTTATACTTGATATAATATGATTGCCTGGTAGGGGGTCAAATCAGTTCCTTTGCGTCTTGCGCTCACAACATTGGTGATGGCTTAATATTAAAAAAAAATGAAAGGCTCGACTAATTCTTTGCAATTATTACAGTAGAAATGAAATCTTTTCAAATCCCAATAATTAATCTAATTATTATTATTTTATTTTTTAAAAAAAGAAAAAGAAATCAACTATATCCAGAATAATGTTATTTTAAGCCATCTTAACTAGTGCACGATATATAGTACATATTGTGCTACATGTGATTAATCGGCTATAATGACGTGTATGAATCAAACTTTTAATCGATAACATAAATGAGTTTTTTAAAAAAAATTGATGACATATTTGAGTTTTTTTCTCAATAACAAATACTCCCTCCGTCTCTTTTTTACTTGTTAAATTTTGAATTAGTACACCTATTAAGAAAACAATGATTGATAATGAGATTACCATTTTACTCATATTATATAGTCTTACACATATTTACTCACTATTTTTTTCGAGGTTTACATGTTAATATACATATATTTATTTAATTTTCTAATACAAATATAGAGTCTACGAAAAAGCTAATGAATTCGTCCGAACCCATGAACCCCACCTAGCTCCGCCTCTAAATATCATAGCAGCTAGAAAATAAACTATCTATCAAATCAAACTATATATGTGACATATATAAAGTAATAGTCAAATGATAAGATGTGAAACTTTTATAAGTCAACTAAAGCAGATCGCAATCCCTAGTTCGTTAAATTTCTATACTATAACAAATAAAGGATTTTGTCGCATTTATTATCAATTGTCGTCATATTATATTTAACTGTAATATTTATGAATGTGGATATTTATAACCAACATTCTAATGTTGCTAAAAGTTTCAGTGACTTTGAATATAATGTTGTTAACTTAATTGCCTCGAAATATTTTTGTGACAATATAAGGAAAACCTATTGCCATTAAATGTCTATTTTATTGGTGTAATGATACAACATGTTAAATCTATGATATTTTTCGAATTTTAAGATCCCAAAATCAAGTTATTAATAAAATAAGACATAATACATAAATATGTCATTTAACTTGACTTTAGCTAGCATTCATGCCCTCCAACATTGAGGGTACATAAGTAGACATTTATATTTATATAAAATTGAAAAAGAAGACGCATATCATACGTAACATAATATACGTAATGTAGGATATAAAATTATCATGTAGAACGTCATATAAGATTAGTTTCAATACTATATATGCATATACATATATATATATATATATATATATATATATAACTATAGAATGATACAAAATG
>NW_006239029.1:1704562-1715758 GCF_000226075.1 Solanum tuberosum | reverse complement strand
ATATATATATATATCTTATAAAGATTGCTAATTCCGCAAAATACTCTTAGAACGTGTTGTGTCACGCAGAAGAAAAGGGCAACACGTTCTAATATTTTTGATAGGATAATATCATATATTATATGTGCATGTTGTTGGATTATGTGTGTAAAGTGTGAACTGAAAAAAGTGGGCTAAATGTGAATTGAAAAATATGAAAAAACAAATGAAAAGTTATTTTTCGTCTCATCGATAGAATAAAGGGAAAATAATATTAAAAAACACTTCATTTAATTCTTAAAAGGTTAAGAAGAGAGTGTCCCTCGTTCCCTTTGCATTGACAAATGATGGGATAGACAAAATTTATTTATCATTCTCATTAATTAATTTTTTTTTTCCTAATATTAATTCATATAATTATTTCTTAATTAATTTTCATAATTAATTAATTAAAAAAACAGCGGGAATACTTTTTGAAAGGACATGTTCCTTTCCCAAAAGGCACCATGTATATTCTAAGCATATGAGTCTATTCTGAACAAGTGTGTTCACACCTATTCAAACCCATCACATGTATGGTATTTTTGGATCTGAAGGATATATATGTTCTATTTTAAGGGCTCGTTTGATTGTTATTTGGGAATTAGTTATTCCATCTTCAATGATAAATAAAAATAACATTATAATTTTAGGATAATTATTTTGTGATTAGTTATTCTGTAATTTTATCTCAACTAATATGGAATAACTTCATCCAAAAATTAATTCTGAGATTTGTTATTTTTTATCATTCGTACTAAATGAGTCCTTAATGATATTATAGTCAGAATATAACAACCATCTAACTATAACAATTAAGTTTTTTCTCAGACTGATTTTTTATGTTATATTTTATCTCTATAATAATTTTTTTACCTATAAAAACAACAACCGTCTTTATAACAAATTAAATATACTATTTATAAAATTATCCCTGCATTTATAACAATTATATTTATTTTTGGTAATTAATATATATAATAATTAACAATTTTTATAGAAATATAATGTCTAAGATTATCAATAATAGATCTACAAATTTTGACCAATTATTTTGAATGTGTGCACATTTTACGTATTGTTGTGTGATTTCATGATGCATTGATCATGGGATGACTAAACCATCCATTATTGATATGATTGAACTTGTGGTAATCATATTTATGCTGACTGTAATGTCAAGTATACAAAGATGTCCTTTAATCTTGTCGCAATTAACATGTCATGTGAAAAATTGAATGTAATTAAACTGTTGTCAAAAGAGAAAAGGGATCATTTTCTTTAAAAAAACAGACTAAAAAGAAAAATAGATTAGATTATGTGACACATTTCGAATTTCGAAATTCAAATAAGTCTATCTTTAACGGTAAATTTTTCATTTTAAAAATTAAAGATTCCATAAACAAATTCTCGGTCAAACTTAAATTGTTTGATTCTCAAAAACCAAATGTATCACATAAATTGGAACAAATATGTAATTTATTTTACTAGCTAGCCTATATAAGTGTGATTATTGTGGAAGTGTAAGGGCACATTCAATACTTTGGAACAGAATTGTATTCATCTTTAATTGAGAGCTAAATTATTGCAAATGGCAACAGCTTGTTCCAAAGTATTATAGGCCGACTCAAATTAAATACAAGTAACACCTAAGTTAAATAGCAAGTAAATCCGATTTCAACATTTTAGTTAAGGACTATGATTTCTGAAAAATCATATTTTTTTTTCATGTATATATTATGGAGCAACTGGCCAACATGTAGATTGGGAAAAATCTATTTCAAGTTTTAGTAATGAGAGAAATTGAATGAGGGAGCAACCTTTAATCTAGTATTAGTTGGATATGTAGAACTTGCGTTAGTAGGTTGTGGTATTAAACATGTCACGTGGAAAATTAAAATTTAAAAAGTTGTTCAAAAACAGAAAGGAATATTCTTTTTAAAGTGGACTATAAAAGAAAAGTATGACACAAGAATTGAAATGAAGAAAATATTATTTATAAAACTGTTGTTCGATAAAGCACAATAAAAAGGACAGTAGTGGTGATGTTCGGCATGGTTGTGAGGTGGCGGCTGATGAGTCCACAAATTGGACACATTTAGGGCCATATTTTAATAGAATTAGTGTCCTCAAATGCTTCTTTTATATCAATATCTGATGAAAACTCTTAATTTTCAGGTATTTGAAGATTTAAAGAGATCTTGGACACTATGTCGCAAAAAGGAACAAAAAGGCTAAAGAGACTGAAGAATGAAGGGCTGAGCATCGCCGAGTCCACTTGACGAGTCGCCGAAGGGTCTTACCTCGCCTTTTGTTCCAGTGTGCTGAGCCCTGAAGAAAAGGATCAAATCGGCGGTGAAGAGGAGCAGTCGGCATGTCGCCGAACAGTTCCACAAAGCAGTATTATATCTCTTAATGGTCCAGGACGCGAAGATGTTGTAGGCAAGGACGAAAGGCGATGAACTGCACCAAAAGGTGAATCGCCGACTTGATCGGTGATTCCGACTAACTTCACCGAGTGATCCACCGCAGCACTATTTTCTGAAAACTATAAACACTAGTTGTAGCTTTTATTTTAGATATAAAAAAAATTACTATCATCGAATATTAATTACTACTATCAAATATATTTTACTCTCAAGTTTGAGAGGGTTTTCAAAAGAAGAAGAAGAAAAGGGTTTCATCTCTTTCAATTTGGGAGTGGGTCTCTTGGATTCTTCATTCTTGACCTAAATTGAGACTTAAATCTTCATACCCATTTCAATGCAACATCATTTAGGTATAAATTTATATCTCGTGATGTGTGGCTAAAAACCCCAATTCTTGGGGTGTGATTTTGTGAATATGGGTCAGATTAGTTGTTGGGTCTTGCTTGCTGATAGTTTAAATGTAGTTTAATTTTGATTCCGTTTAGTAGTTGTGGATGAATCTAATGGATTTGTAGTTGCAAATACAAGTTCACTCATGGGTTACGGCTCGCTCGAGATAGAAGTCGCGAAACCAAAACTACTAAATTGATGGCCTAAGAAGTGGGTCAACATGAGGTTCAGCTCAAGAAAGTGAACCCTAGTCCCATATCCTAACACTTAGCTCGAGAGAGTTAATGGGGTAAGGCGTAGGCTGATCTTCATGCGGCAAGTGGGTGTCCGAGAGGAACCCATTTGAAACGGGGTAAGTTGCTCGAGAGAGAGCTTATTTCCATTTAAAGCTTAGCCTAATCAAAATTACTCTATAAGTTTTCTATCAAAAGCATGTACCCAACAATCTTGTTTATCCCATGTTCTGATCACATCCCAAGAAATTCCCCCTCTTCATTCATAGATTTCTTTGTTATTTTTACTGTTTTTGCTTATACTTGTGACAAAACCCCCAAATCGATATTTGACACTTTTGTGTCACCCCCTTTAATTTATTTATGTTTTTAATCGTTAATGTCTTTAGCTATGACTAGTTAGAACTAAATTTTAGTTTGCTACTAATTCTCAAAATCGCTCCCTTGAGATACGACCCCAACCCTCGGTTGGGTTACTATATTATCATCGATCGTAGACACTTGCATCGGAAGTTGTATATTGATTACGCAAACATTAAAATGGCGCTGCTGCCGGGGAGTGGTGTTACTTGAGTAATTTTTAGTTAAGTTAAATTTTGTTCTTGTTAGTTATAGTGATACTTGCTTTATTTTTAGTATTGTTTTGTGGGTTTCTATTTTAAGCAAAGGAAATAAGTGAGGAAGAGGTGAATGGTAGCATGGCAGGTCATCAAGATAGTATCGATGATATTAATAGTGTTTGCAACCCAACCCAATCCGGAGAAATGGGTGCAATTTGCCTACCACCAGCTGATGGGAATGTAATATTTGAGGTCCCGAGACAACAAAGAGGGTTGCCTAGTGACACTATGGCAAGCTACAAGAATGAATTTTGAATGAGGACTTGCGTCGTGCCACGACGCTAACTAAGGCGCTGCTTGGGAGGCAACCCAAGTTTTATTTTCTTGTTTTAAGTTTGAAATAATGGTGTGTTGAATGTGCAGGACAAAGTGTGGAAAGTGTTTGAAAAGTGCAGATTGGCAAGCTAAAGGTCCAATCGACGTATCACCGAAGAGGTCGGCGACTTAGATCGCCATTGGACTCTAGACAATTTCAAAGTGGATTCTGTAAAACTCGACGAACCCCGAAAATTTTTGGCAAATCGCCGACCTCGCGTTCTAGTCCGCCGTTTGGACCCCCAGATTTATTGGAGGTCCTGTAAAACTCGGTGAGGTAAGTGACCACTCCATGTGTCGCCGAGTAGTTCGGCGATCACGACTAATGTCGCTGAATGGGCGAGAACTTGACGGTTTTTAAAAGGCCAAAGGTTTAAATTTTCAAACTCTTCACTTTTCCTCACTTTCGAACTTCACAAACTCACACCTATTTAGTATTTTCTATATTTCCTGCATTTTTACTGTATTTGAGTTATTGATTGGTGCTCAGAGTGATTACATTGCCGCCTAACATTTTAGTTTTTATTATTCGGCATAAAAAGTTGGTTTTTCAAACCCCGAGTTATTTTTATCGATTTTGTACTCATTTGCAAATGATATTATCTTGTTGTTGTGTGTTGGGCCTCTCTGATAGGATTAGAATGCTTAAATGCATGTTTTAATTTGAATATCTTTCTCGTATTGTGTATAATGTTGAAATCCCATATTTTTGTGCTTTAAAATGAATTAAATTTTGTGGAGTTGTGCTTGCATATTGTTTAAGTTTCCCGATGTTTTGCAGATATGGTACGAACAAATGTAAACATGCCACCCTGGAAAAAAGTACGGGGTATTACTATAAATGAAGGGGGGTCAAATCCCCCTGGAAGGGAAGAGAAGAACCTCCACCAGGAGATAAAGGCAAGGACAAGAGGCCCATTTCTGACAAGGAAACTACTCCTTGAGGCCCCTATATTCCTTCATAGGCCCCGAGATTCTATGCAGTTGTACAGACCTTTTTGGCGAATACACCTTTAGCAGCCCCTAGTGGATCTGGCACTGTTATTCCCTCTGAGGTGACTCCGGGCACTAATGTCCAAATTCATACTGCTACACCGGGCACTGAGACCCCGACAGATGGAGAGAATGCATAGACAAGACTTTTCTTTACCTCCCTCTCTGTCTTACTTACTTTTTCTTTTGGGTACTTTTATTCGTATTTGAGGACAAATGATTTTTGTTTGTGGTGAGGTGAGGCCCACCTTTGTGCATATTTATTTTGATTATATATTTTGGGTTGTGAGCTAGTATTGTGTTATTACACTGCTTTGCGTGGATGTTTGAGCTTATGGCTCCTTTTATTTTAAATTGCAAAATGATTTTGACCCGTCCAAATTTTTTTGCCACCTCTCGTGTGCTGAATGTGGTTGTTCTTTTACAAAATTTAAGTCTTGGTTCTGATCAATACCGATGACTTAAATAGTTTTCTTAATCGAACAAACACGAATGTACGACTACAACGAGACCAAATGAAGTTACATAAACAATATGTGAACTCTTTGCATCTCGTTGTGATTAGCCATTTATCAAATTGGTTCTCTTATGATGACCATTGCACACTAGCTAAAGTGTGGAGTCTTGTTTGACTTTAGTGTCAATGACTTGTACGATGAACTTACTTTGAACCATGCATGAATACACCTAGAATTTGCCCCGTTAGTCCGATTGATTGAGTAAGGCTTGCTCTTGAGATGATCTTAGGCAACTTTAAAGAGTGTGAGCCAATTTGACATATACCTCTTTTGTGGCCTACCCGTGAGTGTGTGAACCTCTTTTGAACACCCCTTGAACCTTACCTTTCTTTGGAAGAAACCTGATGAAATCTAGACTTTTCTTAATCCAATACCTATAATCCTCTTGATTTGTGGTTTAGTGAATAGCCAACTTAGGCCAAAAGCCTAAGTTGGGGATGTGGTGAAAAGGGAAAGGGAAAATCAGGAAGTGCAAGAAAAGCCTCCATTAACCCATGGTGTTGCGAAAAATGGAAACCCCCCATATAAAAAAAAGGAAAAAAAAGAAAGAGAAAAGAAAAGAAATGAAAAAGAAAGTAGTGGAATAAAGTACAAAAGAAATTATGTTTCCAAGCAATTCATGGAGAGTGAATAATAGGATGACTTATGAGCACTAGAAGAAAAATTAATGAAGGAAGAGAAAATGATGTGTTGAGAGCACCACATTTCATGAGGATGAAAAGTCACTGAGCCTAAATGACCATACCTTTGCACTCAGCCCCATTACAAGCCTTGAAAAGACCTTTGTGATCTTGAGTGAGCTGAACCAAATGTTAACTGGAAAATATGAGCAAACCTATAGGTGAAAGCATGCATTGTGTTCCTCTTTTTGAGTGTGAGCGTTGCATCTGATTCCTGATCTTCAAATGATTAAACATTTGTGTGTGAAAATGGAATCGTTCTTTGTGTGAGGGCATTTAAATACTTTTGTTGAGCTTGAACTTGCATTTGAAGCAAGTATTGCGAGCATGAGAATCTTTTGGTAATGGTCTGTCACAACTTGAATCTTTGAGTACACAATTGATTCTTGCATGAGTAAATTGAGTCTTGTTGTGTACATTCATGATTGAGTCTTGTATAGCACTGTTGAGACATCATATTTGAACTGTTGAACTTGAGTTTTACTTGAGGACAATCAAAAGTTTAAGTTGGGGGTGTTGATGAGTCTACAAATTGGACTCATTTAGGGCCATATTTTAATAGAATTAGTGTCCTCAAATGCTTCTTTTATATCAATATCTGATGAAAACTCTTAAGTTTAAGGTATTTGAAGATTTAAGGAAAACTTAGACAATACGTCGCAAAAAGGAACAAAAAGGCTAGAAAGAATGAAGAAATGAAGTGCTGACATCGCCGAAGGGTCTTACCTCGCCTTTTGTTCCAGTGTGCTGAGCCCTGAAGAAATTATCAAATCGGCGGTGAAGAGGAGTAGTGGGCGTGTCGCCGAACAGTTCCGCGAAGCAGTACTATATCGCCCAATGGTTCAGGAATCGAAGATGTTGTAGGCAAGAACGGAAGGCGATGAACTGCACCAAAGGGCGAATCGCCGACTTGATCGGTGATTCCGACTAACTTCACCGAGTGATCCGTCGGAGCACTATTTTCTGAAAACTATAAATACTAGTTGTAGCTTTTATTTTAGATATAAAAAAATTTGCTATCATCGAATATCAATTACTACTATCAGATACAATATTTTACTCTCAAGTTTGAGAGGGTTTTGAAAAGAAAAAGAAGAAAAGGGTTTCATCTCTTTCAATTTGGGAGTGGGTCTCTTGGATTCTTCATTCTTGACCTAAATTGAGACTCATATCTTCATACCTGTTGACACCCAATTTTGGACCTCCACAATTGGATTAATCACCGGGCTTTTTAAATTCCAAATGATTTGATATAATTAGTTTTTATAAAGTTCAAAATATTTTTCAAGTTACTTTTATTTAATCTTTATCATTTCTTTTATAATTTTTAAGTAATATATATGTTTATATAACTTTGTATATAGTTAGTATAGTTTATGAATATTCAAAAATCATCTCAAAAAGATTTTGTTTTAATTAGATATTTGGTTAATTAGTTTAGTTATATAATACTTTATATTTTTAATTATTTAGTTTATAATTAAGTTTTATTTTGTTTCGTTAGGATTAAGAAGCCCAGTAATTAATCGATACTAATTCGTCTTATTTCAATTTTGGCCGAAATCAACCAATCATCTCAATTTGGTCGAAATTGCAATTCATGTGGTTATTTTGTTAAGTCAAATTGACCACATTCTAGGCTTCCTTTTTAAGACCAATTTCAGCCTATTTCTTCCTATATTCCCAGACCAAATTATATTCCTAACAACCATTTCCAATTAAACCCAAAAGTTCATTCCTTTTTTTTTGCACTAACAACAGTCCAGCCCATTCCAAATTGAACAAAAACCCATCCAAATTACAACTTCAACAGCAACGCATACCAACCGACCGTTTTACTACGTCTTCCTCGCAGCAATGCAGACCCAGCAGAAAACCAGTACTGAGACAAACCAGACGCGACTCAAATCGTGTGCCGAATCGCGACCTCGCGCATCCCTCTCCTCTATTCTTATCCGTTCGTACGAGAAAGTTGGAGGACAAGTCCAGGTGTCTCCATCTCCTTCCGAGTTCGTCCTTGGCTCAAAATCAAACGACTCTCCTCTCTTTTCCGTTAGAATTCGTACTATTGACAGCTCCTCAAGCATTATCCGCTCAAGGATATTTGAGAATCCTGAATTCCCACATCGTTTCTAACAAGAAATTTCCCCCAAATCTCTCTTATATAAACCCCTTTCTTCTCACTGTTCAAGGGGAGGCGTTTTTTTTTAGACTCGAGAGTAGCCCTAAAAGGTTCGGGGAATTCTCAACTCAATAGTTTAAAATTTTGTGGTTGTTCGAGTTGAAAGAGGTGGAATCGTCTCCGTCAAACTCGCCCGTCCAGTTCGCTGCCCAGAACTAGGTAATCTTTTCTCTATTTTTGTTGGCTCTTAATTATGTCTTGTTCATTGAAATCATGTTTGGCATTGTCCGTTTAATTATGTAACCTTGGTCTATTGTTGAGTCTAAAATTTGTTTCTTGTACAGTATAGAATATAAGTTTGCACCCTTTTCCCTGCTAGCCTCTCTGGTTTTCGTAAGATTTAAATGTTATTTCTAGTACTCTGCTTCTCTTTGCTATCTTTTGGTTTTCCTTTCTCAATCTTATGATTCGTTGGTTTGAATGTATTTGTATAAAACTGATTTAGGACTCCATCATGTGTTAAACTTGCAGATGCATGAAAGTCTCCCTCTTTTGTCTTCGATAGAGCTTTTCTTTTTCTTTTCTTTTTTTTCTTTCATGTCTGCTTAGAGAATACCAGGTGCTGGACTGATTTTTATTTTGTATTAGTTGCTAGTTCTCTCTTGGACTGGTCATGGTTTGACATATTCCCCATCTTTAAATGAGTTTGAATATTTTGCTCGAGCTAGATTTGTTTAATTTCTTTTCCCTGGTTGTTTATGTGCATTAAGCAAGAATTACTTTCTTTTTTATACTCTCCAAGTTTGCTGTCTTAAGCATTGAAGTAGGTTAACGTGTTCTTGCCTCGTGTTTGATCTAGTTTAAGGTAAAATTTGCATATTTGAACTATATTACGTAAGTTTTTCCTATTTACTTATTGAGTCTATTTTATCCCTGCCTTGTTCTATTTTTCGTATTGGTTCCCTAGTATGTCTGTTAATATTATTTTAGTCGCAAGAGGCTTAAATTTCATTCTATGAGTTGGCCTTTTGTTGTCATAAGTTTTTTTTTTTTTTCTTCTTCTTTTTCTTTTTGTTTAAATCAGCAAGTGTTAGTTTGGAATTAATTTGATCAAATTCCTGCACTTATGTTACTTGTAAGTCTACTAAATTTCAGCTATTTTTTAAAAGTAATTTGACTATTTGATTTTAATTGTTTAGAGGTGTTCCCTGCTCATGTGCGAGAAATGTTCATGTTTGTTCTTTGTCCTAGTTAGAGATTGAAGTTTTTTTTTTTTTTGTAAATCTGTATATATTTATCTCAATATGATTCAACTAGTGGAGGAATTTTGATGTTAGGGTCATTTTACTTTCACTGAAGACGGGGAAAGAGACATCGTGTTGGGTGATTTGGCGCACTCTGAAAGACTTCGAGATTTTGGGTACTGTAGGTGCTTTAGGATCGAGGAGGTTATACGGGCTATTAGTAGGATGAGCAGGGGAAAAGCGATCGGTCCCGATGAGATCCCGGTGGAGTTTTGGAAGAGCACGGACAAGGCAAGCATAGAGTGGTTAACCGGGTTGTTTAATGTTATTCTTAAGACAGCAAAGATGCCTGATGAATGGAGATGGAGTACAATGGTTCCGTTGTATAAAAACAAGGGTGATATCCAAAACTGTAACAACTATAGGGGTATCAAATTGCTAAGCCATACTATGAAGATTTGGGAGAGAGTGGTGGAGATGAGGGTGAGAAGAGGGGTGTCCATCTCTGAGAATCAGTTTGGATTCATGCCGGGACGATCGACTACCGAAGCCATCCATCTGATGCGAAGACTGGTAGAAAAATATAGAGAAAGGAAGAGAGACCTTCATATGGTGTTTATTGACCTTGAAAAGGCATATGACAAGGTGCCAAGGAATGTCCTCTGGAGGTGCTTGGAGGCTAAAGGTGTCCCGATGATTTATATTAAGGTGATAAAGGACATGTACGGTGGAGCCAAGACTCGGGTTAGAACGGTTGGAGGAGACTCGGAACATTTCCCAGTTGAGATGGGGTTGCACCAGGGATCAGTCCTTAGCCCTTTTCTATTTGCTTTGGTGATGGATGAGTTGACGCGGTCCATTCAGGAGAATGTCCCATGGTGTATGTTATTTGCGGATGACATAGTACTGATTGATGAGACGCGGGACAGAGTTAATGCGAGGTTGGAGGTGTGGAGACAAACGCTGGAGTCCAAAGGGTTCAGGTTGAGTAGGACCAAAACAGAATATTTGGGGTGCAAATTCAGTGATGCATTGGATGAGGCAGATGTGGATGTGAGACTTGCCACACAGATCATTCCTAAGAAAGAAAGTTTTAAGTATCTTGGGTCTGTAATCCAAGAAAGTGGTGACATCGACGATGATGTCACACATCGCATTGGGGCTGCTTGGATGAAATGGAGGCTTGCCTCTGGAGTCTTGTGTGATAAGAAAATCCCGCCTAAACTTAAAGGTAAGTTCTACAGAGTGGTAGTTAGACCGGCCTTGTTGTATGGAGCGGAGTGTTGGCCAGTCAAGAACTCACATGTTCAGAAAATGCATGTTGCGGAGATGAGGATGTTGAGATGGATGTGTGGGCACACTAGGAGCGATAAGATTAGGAATGAGGTTATCCGGGAGAAGGTGGGAGTGGCCTCGGTGGTGGACAAGCTGAGGGAAGCGAGACTGAGATGGTTTGGACATGTGAAGAGACGGGGCGCAGACGCCCCAGTGAGGAGGTGCGAGGGGCTGGTAGTAGAGGGTACGCGGAGGGGTAGAGGTAGGCCCAAGAAGTATTGGGGAGAGGTGATTAGACAGGACTTGGCCCAGCTACACATTACCGAGGACATGACTCTAGATAGGAAGGAGTGGAGGTC
>NW_006239029.1:1685370-1703513 GCF_000226075.1 Solanum tuberosum | reverse complement strand
GCTAGTAGGGTTAGCGTGCTGTCTTTCCTGGCGAGGGTATGGGTTGTTAGCGTTTGTAGGAGTCTTAGCCGTACACTTGTAGTTCTTGTATGTGATCCCTATTGCCTTATGTTGTTTACTGCGTTTCACTTCTCGCATTATTTTCTTGATGTATTGCCCCCTTTGTTGATTATGCACTATTTTTCTTATTGGATGTTATGCTTTATATAATTCTCTTCCTTTACTTGGCTTTGTTACACTTGAGCTGAGGGTCTTCCGGAAACAGCCTCTCTACCTCCACGAGGTAGTGGTAAGGTCTGCGTACACTTTACCCTCCCCAGACCCCACCTAGTGGGATTTCACTGGGTATGTTGTTGTTGTTGTTGTTGTAGTTGGCTGCATGTTATTTATTTCCATAATCCATGAGAGTTAGAGTGTCAATTATTTTCCTCGAAAGTATAGTTTATATGAGTTTGTGAGTAGTACATTATGTGTAGGTTTAGTGATTTTCTTTTCATGATATTGATTACTCTATGTTGTATAAAATTGGATGTTTTATTTCTTTATGGGCAATTGGTGTTAAATTAGTTAACAAGGAATAGGTTATTATTAGAATATCAAATATTTGACCAATTTGCTGCTTTGAGTTGTTTTATTTTGTAAGTAGCGACTCCTACTTGTTTATTTCACTCGTGCTAATCATTTTATTCATCTTCTTTTCATGAACTCTCCGAATGAGTCCAATGGACTCCCCATCTCTTGCATACTCTTATATTCGAGTCGACCTCACCCAAGTCCTTAAAAGAAGGCTAGTACTGTTTGGTTAAAGTCCAAACCAAAATCAACAACTTAGTATCGAAGTAATGAGAGTCCTAAAGGGCTGAAATTTGAGTATTTTGGACTTGAAAGCTTGATAAAATGACCAGCAGCAGCAGAGGCATCTAAAAGGCAGAAAAACGAGGAGCAAAATTGGGTTAAAACCTCGATAAACCGGCAGGATGACAGCAGCCCCAAAGGGCTGAAAATTGGACTCTTTTCGGACTTAAAAAGTCCAGTTAGATCGGCAGCAACAAAGTGCATTTAGGCCAAGTGCCTAGATTATTGTTATTTGTTATCTTGACTTATTTTTTTTAATTTGTTTTAGAAATGCTAACACTTTCTTCTTATATCTAATTTAGATGAATCTTTGGGAAGTTTCCTATTTTGTTACTTATTTTGCTTCAAGTATTCAAATTTTCAAACATTTTTAATTCATGAAATCTAAGCTTCAAGACTAACTCGAGAATTATCTATATTCTTTCATAGTTAGTGTTTAGCTTTCAAATCCACGCCTAAGTGATTGTGTTGATTATTCGACTCAAAAACTTGACTCGGATAAATTGTCAAGTTAAGATTTTATTTTGGCACTTTAACATTTGAATTATTTTATTATTTGGGATAATACGAATGTACAAGTATCAAAGGATTTCTCATTTATAAATAATAATAATAATAATAATAATAAAAATAAAAATAAAAATAAGATTTTTCAAGTAATTTAAGTTTTCTTTTAAAATTAGCCAACTTTTAAATCCGTCGGTCAACCGCGTGTTAGCGGATTCACTAAGATGCTTAAACCCTTCCTTAGAGAATTATTTGGACCCTTACCCGACTCTGGTTTTATTTACTTTGTTTCTTTCAAAGACCCTTTTTAAATGGTTTTCTTAAGTGGCGACTTCCAATTTTCCAAAACTTAACCAAAATTGCCAAAAGTTGCGAAATTGGTTTCGAAACCTTAGTTTTCGAAATCGGGTCGTAACAATACCTATTTGAATGCAACATCTGTAATGACCCTCCTGGTCATTTCTGTGTCTTGACTTCTGTGTGTCGTTTAGAGCGTTCCTGTAGGGACCCCAAGTCATTTATGACTTGCTGGGACTGACAGTTCGGTCACCTGGTCGTTCGTTTGGTTATAGTGTGAGTTTTAGTGTTTTGGAGCTTATGAACCTTGAACGATAATTTTCGATCAAAAGTTCAAGAAAATGACATCGAAATCTAATTCTAACGAGTCAATCAGCTCCGAAAGGGTCATTTTAGGCTAGTAGCATGGTCGACATGACTTCCGAGGTTTTCAGTGTGAGTCGGTGTGATTATGCGTTTTAACTTTAAGTTTAAGCCTAAGTTTGACTTTGGTCAACATTCTGAGTAAACGCGCTCGAATGAGAATTCTGTCAGCGCGGTTAGCTCCGGAAAGTCAAGTTTGATCTAGATTAACCTTTCTTTTGTGTTTCGAGGTTTTCGATATTTTTCGGAGCTCTTCTGTGGTTTTTGACTTAAAATGACATTTGGGTGTGGGACCTACTTTTTGTCAAGATGACCTCGTATGAAAATTTTGATTGTGTCATTGAGTCCGAAATATCAAATTTGGTATGGTTGCATATCTCGTTTGCGTGCACGGGGTTCCCAACGAGATCGGAGCACCCCGTCGGAGTTTTTAGTTTTTGGAAAATTGCACAAAATCTGCTATAAATGCAGAAATAACAGCAACATTTTCCAAACCTTAAACCCTCATAACTCTCTCATCTTTCATCCAAATTAGGCGATTCAAAGTGCGGGAGATTCGTATTTTTGGTGGCTTCGCTATAGAGTGTTCGGAAGTTGTTGGATGCACGTAGTTCGAGGTAAATTTCGCGATAAACCTGACTGCTGTACCCTTTTTTGAGGTTTTGTTTTTGGCATCCTTGTTTTGGTCATATCTCACTCATTTTAGCTCGATTTTGGGTGATTTGAAGTCCTACGTGTTGGAAATTGTCTTGGTTTCGTTGTTGAGTGTTCAAAGAGTGTTGGGCACCATTAGATCCTTGTAGATTTCGAGTTTAGACTGCCGCAATGTTTTCTTTTAAGTTGATTAAACTGTGGTTTTCTTGCTTGTTGGTTTTTGCTGTGTTTTGAGCCCCGAATTGTGTTCAATTTTGGAACACAAGTTTGGGGGTGCTATTTAGGGTGTCTTGACGGAGTCAAATTTGGACAGTTTGGTGCGGGACCCACAATTCCCATTTTGACTCCAAAATTGACTCATCTCCGTTTGTTGTGATTTTGGTGTCTAAACGACCTTAATAACATTGTGACTCTATATTTGATAGAGGGGCATCGTTTCGAGGCCGTTCGGAAAGGGAAAGCTCCAGAGAAGTGATTTTGGAGCGCATGTGATCGGCCTACAGGTAGGCTACGGTTTCCCTCTCTTAGATTGAACTTGAGAGTGTGAATGCATGTTGATTAGTTGGGATTTGGGTTGGTAGTTATTGAATCATGCATAGGTGTTTAGAAATCATGTTTCTGCCTCTTTCGGGAATTATCGGGTAACTGTGAGCATGCTATGTGTTACTAATTGACCCTCCTTGCTATGTGGAGTGCTTGAATGCTTGATTACTATTTATCTGAAGCATGTTGGGCCTTATTTTAGGTTTGACTAGGGCTTGCCTTAGAAATACATTATTCGGATCCGATAGGCCTTAGTTTTGCCCCGACGTCGCTCGGTCGGCTTAGATCCCTGTAGACTGGTGTAGTAGACTTGAGTCTGATAGTTTGGACCTTAGCTAGGCGATACGCTTGCTCCGACTATAGTTATCCTTTTTTTCCTCGATGTTACGGCTTCACAAGTTACGTCGTCGACACTAATTCTACTTCGCGACTTGAATTTGATTTTCGATTCGATTCTAAGGACTTACATTAATTGGCTAAGTGTGGACGGCGTTCCACAGACATTTATGAGCGTGGATCGATTAGGACTCTTTCAGCAGTTACATTGGCACCTTTATAGAGCATCCGGTTACAGTTCCGGCCTCTATTGCCCAGTTACTTATATAGAGCATCCGGTTAGAGTTCCGGCCTCTTATACTTGTTACTTGTGATTGGTTACTTAGGTACTTTTGGTGAGCATCCGGTTCGAGGTCCGGCCTCCGTACTGTCAGATTCTACTAATTAGGGTTGAGGTTCTGGTTCGATGTTCTTCGTTCATGGGTTCTTTTATGCAATTCTCTTTAGTTATAGTTATTATGTGTACTCGTCGGGCTTATGGGGGTCCGTTCGGGTTTTTATTTAACTTGCGCACGAGTGTACCTTCTGGGCTTATGGGGGCCCAGTTAGGTGTAGTTAGCTTATAGATTACTTTAGTTAGTTCTTTGTACACTCGTGTGCATTCCCTTGTTAGTTAGATTTTAGTTCTTGACTTCGGTTTGTGTTATTCCTTCTTTTCATACTGCCTTTACTTTTCAAGTTCAGTCGATCTATGATGCCTACTAGGTACCAGCTGTTTTGGTACTCATGCTTACGGTGTTTTGTACTATTTCAGTCTCCATCTGTGTATATAGACTTGTCTTTTACCTTTCGAGACAATCTAGTCTTTGTGGTCCACTTTTGGGACTTGTACTCATTTTGTTAGTAACTCTGTACTAGTGACTTCCAGGTTCTGGGAGGGATCTTTATTTGTATATATGTTTTGGTTTGCTTCCGCTTGTTTATGTTGTTATCTTAAATTTTGCCTAATCTTGTTTAGTTTCTGCCCTCAAACCCATTACTTATTGTTCGGGGTTACGGGTTGGCTTACCTACTGGTGGATTATAGTAGGTGCCATCATGATTCGAAGAATCGGGTCGTGACAACATCATATAGGTATAAATTTCTATCTCTTGATGTGTGGCTAAAAACCCCAATTCTTGGGGTGTGATTTTGTAAATATGGGTTAGATTAGTTGTTGGGTCTTGCTTGTTGATAGTTTAAATGTAGTTTGATTTTGATTTCGCTTAGTAGTTGTGGATGAATCTAATGGATTTATAGTTGCAAATACAAGTTCACTCATGTGTTTTCGGCTTGCTCGAGAGAGAAGTCGCGAAACCAAGACTACTAAATTGATGGTCTAAGGAGTGGGTCGACATGAGGTTCAGCTCGAGAGAGTGAGTGGAGTAAGGCGTAGGCTAGTCTTCATGCGACAAGTGGGTGTCCGAGAGGAACCCATTTGAAACAGGGTAAGTTGCCCGAGAGGGAACAAGTGGGTGTCCGAGAGGAACCCATTTGAAACAGGGTAAGTTGCTTGAGAGAGAGCTTACTCCATTTAAAGCTTAGCCTAGTCAAAATTACTCTATAATTTTTCTATCAAAAGCATGTACCCAACAATCTTGTTTATCCCATGTTCCGATCACATCCCAAGAATTCCCCTCTCATTCATAGATTTCTTTGTTATTTTTACTGTTTTTGCTATACTTGTGACAAAACCCCCAAATCGATATTTGACACTTTTGTGTCACCCCCTTTAATTTACTATGTTTTTAATTGTTAATGTCTTTAGCTATAACTAGTTAGAACTAAATTTTAGTTTGCTACTAATTCTCAAAACCACTTCCTTGGGATATGACCCCAACCCTCGGTTAGATTACTATATTATCATCGATCGTAGACACTTGCATCGGAAGTTGTGTCGTTGATCACAATAAGCATCAGCGGTTGGTCGTGATGATTGGTGGTAGTGATGGATGATAGTAAAATGTAATACTAGTAGCTTGTGGTGATTGTATGATGGTGGTGGATCATGATATTAGATGGTAATAACTAACTATAGTGATGCACAAGGTTACTTTTGGAAGAATTTTTAGTGCAACATCTTAATGATTTTAAGAACATGCATAAATAAGATCAAAGGGAAAAAAAAGAAATGCACTAAATATATAGCAATCTAAAGAACTGAACTCAAACTTTTATCCTTTTAAGTGAAAACAAATGAAGCTTTTAAAAGTATCATAATCAATGGAAGTAGTAGGATATGGAAACAAAATCAAAATATTACCTAGTTGCATAGAAAAAAATCAATACTAAGAAGGTGTTTGGACATGTAATTTTATCTCATGATTTTAAATAGCGAGATAAAATAAAAAATTTAAAAAGTTTATTTTAGAAATTTTATCATGATTTCATATTTTTTTTAAATTTAAAAATTGACTCACGAATTTATATTTTGTAAAAAAAAAAAGTTTCCCATTTTATATCTACATAGTATTTTTTGTGAGAATATCAAATGAGTGATGAAATATTCACGACCGGAACAAGTTCTAGGGTTATTATTGATCAATGTGATAATTCCTAATTTGAAGTGAATAGTTATGCATGTGGTGGAGTTTGTAACAAGAAACAAGTTTGATTTCTTGAAGAGTAGCAATAACAAGTATAGTTAACTGTTGAGATTGAGGCGTACTAGCTAGAATTAGTTTCTTAGATTATAGAGTTGTAATTTAAAACCACTCTTTGAAGTTAGTGGAAAATGGTTGTTGAAATCCTACATCTTGTAAGTCGTGATTTTTCCTCCCTTGAGCAAAGAGATTTTTCACAATAAAAATTTGTGTTATTTTTGTTAATTGTTTAGTGCCAGCTTTACAGGAATCAGATTCCCGTAACTTACTGGCAATTCTGATTTCTTCAATAATATTATCGCGATTCTTATTTTAATACTATTAAGGATGTGAATCTGAGATAGGTATAAAATTTAAATCTTACAAGTTTTGAATTTTAGAATACCAATCTTAAGTATGCTATTAAATGAGTACTTATGAATTTGATTTTGTATATACTTGGCGAATATTGAATTTAAGTCAAAACTAATGAATTTTGTCGAACTCATATGTTGCACCTCTACTCATTCCAAAGCGCCACTTAGTCAACTTTGAGGGAAGGAAATATCATCTTTTTCTTGTAATAAAAAACAAGCACAAAATAACCTTTTTGTTCTTATTGTTTAAACAATTACTAGAAATAAAATAGAAAACAAAAAGTAATTTAAAAAATATTCTTCTTGATCACAACACCATTAAATTAAAGGTAAGAATGATCCACTAAATTATTACTCCCTTTGTTTCAATTTATGTGAGTTACTTTCATTTTCAGTCAATCCCAAAAAGAATGACACATTTTTATATTAAGTAGCGATTTAATTATAAAATATTTATTTTACCCTTAATGAAATGATTTACAGCCACACAAATTTTTATCATTCATTTTTAACCACAGGTTTTAAAAATTTTCCTTTCTTTTTTAAATTCCGTGTCGAGTCAAACTATCTCACATAAAATGAGACAGAGGGAATATTATTATTATCACTAATGAGATGCTTTAATTAAAGAATGCCAAAAAAGGTCTAGTCACCTCCAAATGTGTCATGTGAAACTCCAAACACAGCTCAAACAAATTAAAGCACATGAAAAATAATTTTATTTCTAGAGAAAAGATGCAATGAAGGTTTATTTAATTATTCAATTTCATTTTTGACTATTGTTTAGCTTTATAATAATAAATAACTTTACCAATTCTTATAAAGTCATCATCTATGTAGATAAATATGTGTTATAAAAATTAACGAAGTTTGAATTCTCTTTGGCTTATAGGATATTATATATTATCTCCATTCCATGATATGTTATATTATCTCCATTTCATTCATAAACTAAACAAAATTTTATGACACGTTAAGAATTTTCATATTCAGAAAATGTAAGTTGCGAAAACAAGAATGTTAAGACGGATGTGTGAACACAGTAGGAGAGATAATATTAGGAATAAAGATATCGAGAACAAGGTGAGAATAACTTTCATGGTGTAAAAGATAAGAGAAGCAAAACTGAGATGGTTTGGACATATGAAGAAGAGATACGCAGATGTCCCAGTGAGGAGGTGCAAGAAGTTGAATACAGTTGGTACAAGGAGAGATAGTTGAAAAAGTATTAGAGATATGTGATTAGACAAAACATAACACTATTCCAGATTATCGAAGACATAACATTAGAATGTCTTTTTTTTTATTCCATCGAAATCATCACATTAATTTGTGATTGTTATTGTTTCCTTAATAGTTAGTACTTTATTTTTTTCACAATCATTTTCACTTTTTTCATACCTACATATTGTACTCAAGCTGAGGATCCTTCGGAAACGAATAAAACAAAAACACCAAGTTGGAAAATGAAAGAAAAGCATTGGAGAGAAAGAGTACTGGTCCAAAGAAAAGCCAAAAAATTGCAAAAAAGGACTTATTAAAATGATTCATAATCACAATGTGCCGGAATATTACAAAATAGATTCCGGGCCGGCCCAACAATGTCTTTCTCAACTCCGGTCAGCTAAATACTGCCCGCGGTCAGTTCTAATTTTATTTACTTACAACCCCTTTACTTTTTCTCTATATGAATTTTTTCTTCAATTTTTTTTTTTAAAAATCGGTTTGTAATGAAAGAGTGAAGAATTCGAAGATCGCATATCTGCTATAATTATCTATCACTGTAAGAAATTAATCTTTTTCTATGAGCTCATTTGTTAGTATAATTTTTCTCAATTTTTTTTTTTTTTTTTTTTTTTTTTTTTTTTTTGAATTTCTTGATTTTGTGTTGTGTTTATGTAGTGGAGAAGTTTGAAAAGATTGAATTTTTATGGTTTAATTCGATGTTTTATGTGATGGGTTAGACGTGTAATTTAGGGTTATGGTAGATGACTTGAGTTGACTACTTTGGAGAGGGGTGGAGCTAGCAAGGGCCAAGGGGGTTCAGATGAACACCAACACCATGTTCGGTGGAAAATTACACTGTTTATATATGGTTGAAATTATTATTTTTTACGTGTATACATATACCTGAAATGTGATGTTTGATACATGGGGTGAGTTAAATAGCTGGTGAAATTATAAGGGTGATTGTAATTATGAATTTGTCATATATTTAATTTTGGGGTTTTTGTTCTTGTATATCCTGTTGTACTTGAGCTGAGGGTCTTTTGGAAACAACCTCTTTACCTGCAAGAGGTAGTGGTAAGTCTCTCCAGACCTCACTTGTGGGATTTCACTGGGTATGTTGTTGTTGTATACCGCTTGACTATAACTACAACAATGACGATGCCTCACTTTTAAATGAATTTAGAGCTGGGATATGAACTTCTCTGAATTGTTTCATTTAAACACTTAATTTTGGAGAAGAATTACATGAAAATTAGTGTTAAGCTGAAATGCAATATATGATATGATATGATACAAGGGGTGACTTGACCAGCTGATGAAATCACTAGTCGTTAAGTTTCAAAGAATCTCTAGTTTCTAAATTTACGAGAGGATAATGAGCATGCACACTGAAGAAGTCCTAAGAAGCTAAGAAGAAAAGGATTAGCTTCTGAATTGAGCTACACAGATGGAGTAAGGCGAGAGAAGAGATAAGGAGAGATATTAATGATCTGATGATGAATGACCTAGCTTATACCCTTAACCTCGTTTTTTCTATAAAGTAATTAATTTTATTAAAGAAGGGCAGAAAGGGCCCTTTATACAAGTAGTATATCATTAACTCTGTTAACCATATTTTAACAACCCTTTAACAGCCTTATTAACAAACTATCTCTCAAGTCTCAACTAGATAATGACTATTGTACCCCTTATATATATATATATATATATTCATAAATGGACTATTATACCCATGTCTATTTACGATTATAATCAGCATATAACATTCAGATAGGCAACGTCAACTAGTTTCGAATTGAGTCAGTTATTATTGTTGTTGATACTTGGGAATGTTGTACTTGTACACTACTATAGACTTGTCAATTTTGGAGTACAAGGGCGAAGTTGGATAGCAACGGTGGTGGACTCAGGATTTTAAAGTCATGGATTCTCGACTGCCTTTACTAGAGTTGCTATAGGTGCAAAGTAATAGTGTGCAACTATTTGAAATTTGATGGTGAAAATATCTAACAAGTAAACTATGATTAATATTACAGCTAAAAAGATTTTTTTATAATTGTCCTTGGTGTTTACATATCATAAAAACAGATATAGTATCATCAATGCTTACACTGAATTCATTTCCAAAATCAAAATTCATTGCAAAATTATTGCTTGAAAGTTCCTAAATTTGTAAAAAAATGATTTGAACTATATTTAATTGGTCTCTCAGTGTCAGAAGTCAAATAGGAAAAAATAGAGGAAGGGGGGAATCACCTCCGCGCGAAATCCAACTATTGAGACCACCGAGAGGGATAAGAAGAAAGTTGAAGTTTCATTGGGGAAAAAGAGCTCTAATAGAGGAGTAAGAAGGATGTTGTTGAGGAAGAAGCAATTTCTCATTGAAAGGAAAAAAGAAAAAAAATAGATGATTGTTTTGGAGCAGAGTGGAAATTGGGAAGAAAGTAAAAACAAAAATGAGAAACTAAAAAGGAAAAATAACAAAGTAAAAAGTATCATCTGAAAAAGACAAATTGCTCGAGGGGAGATATGATCCCGCAGCACAAGGAAATACAGAGCTGCTTCATCTGCCTTATTAGCCACATTGTACCCACTGACCTTTTCTGAGTCTTTGGCTGCTCGATCATATTTCAACATTTTTTGCCTCTATAAATACTTAACTCCCCAGTCAAAAGCAGTTGGTGCTCGAGCCACCGCAGAGTTCCATGTGGGTCCCTGTAAAGTTTAATACTTTGATGGTTAAGTGACTTTTAATAAATGATGAGTTAACTAAGGTATAGGTGAATTAGTTGGCCAGAGAATTGTTATAATAAATGTAAAAAGGGGTATCTGGTACAATATTTCACATGGAATCAAGGAAAATCGGAGCGATTTCAAGAGGACTAGATCTTTTGCTTCTCCGTGTGTTGAATTTCAGGAAGTAATGCTCTTTTATTTGTTTTGCTGATTTTGAAAATCTTATAATTCTTTTGAAGTCTCTGTTTCATTATTTTTTGTAGATAAATGAAATGTATCAGCCCAAAGGCGTTCCCAGTTCAAGCTTAGCCCACAGCAATGCTGCTGTCGATAGTCAGTCATTAGACTGTGGTGGCGGTTCAATGGACCCTACCGGTGGAGGCAACAACAATTCTAGTCTTGCCTCGAAGCAACGTCTGCGTTGGACCAATGAGCTTCATGAACGATTTGTTGATGCTGTAGCACAACTTGGTGGCCCAGATAGTAAGTTTCAGGACTTCCACTTTGTTCAACCCTCCCCCCCTGCCTATGGACCCTAATGTCTATGTCAGAGTGGCTTGGGATGCTACCTCTTATATTGTTGGGACCATTATAGTGGAGTGCAGGGCCCTAACTGCATTTCCTGAAGGGCTGTCAGTTTAACACCCTTTTCCCGCAAAATAAACAACGTATCTAGGTCAAATATTATTTTTTGTACATATATGTTAATTCTTAAACACCTTAACAATTGTGCTCAAGCATATACAAATTATAAATAACCGAGGGTAGATTTTTACGTAAATGCAACCGTTCTCCCAAGAATCAGGGGGGTCAAATTTCACTTGATCCCACTATTGGTTATCCTTTCATATATTTTCTCAAGCCATAGCTTTATGCAACATAGTGGGAAAAAAAGGAAATGGCAGCTTTATTTTAATCTTTTCAATTGGAGATACAGAATCGACCTATGGTAAATTTGCAAGATGCTATAAGTTTCAATTGTACGCTTATATAATCTGTGATCTTTTTTTTTGAAACTGAAGAAGCTTATATAATCTGTGATCTTTTTTTTTGAAACTGAAGAAGCTTATATAATCTGTGATCTTTTTTTTTTTGAAACTGAAGAAGCTTATATAATCTGTGATCTTTTTTTTTGAAACTGAAGAAGCTTATATAATCTGTGGTCTTCCATCAGTTAATCATTAAATGACCTAGATTTGACAACTGTAATAATTAATACTCTTTTTTCCTAATTAATGTTTACACTTTTTCCTTTTCTGAACGTCCCAGAACGTCTGATTATTCAACTGAAAGTATTACTACTTTATCTAACTACTTCAAGTTTCTAGAATTCATATTTATCTAAGTTATCAAAATTTAAGCTTTAATTTTGATAATTTCTCGTTCAAACTAAATTCTCAGATGTTATATAACATTTAGTCCACTGTAACTACTACTTATATAGTATATAAGTCAAACTATCTTATTCTCCATGCCAGTCAAACAGTGTTACAAAAAGAAAAGGACGGAAGGAGTAATAACTCTTTGAGGAGTGTACAAAATTATCCTGTATTTGCTTGTGTTTACATGTTGTGTAGGGGCAGTATGTTAGAAAATCCAGCCTATATTTTGGATTTTTGGGCCTTGATACCGTAACTGCTGTCCTGTTAGGACCTCTTGTACTTCTCCTGTACCTCCTTGGAACTCTTCATCAATAAATTACCTTCCTTTGTGATAAAAAATTCTAAGATTCCTTTCTATGGTTCAGGAGCTACACCGAAAGGCGTTCTTAGAGTCATGGGTGTACAAGGGCTTACAATTTACCATGTAAAAAGCCATTTACAGGTATAGATACATTTACCATGTTTGTACATCTTTTTATTCGGGGATGTGTGCTTGTAACTGACTTGCATTTATTTTCCTGTTGATTCAGAAATATCGACTTGCTAAATATCTTCCAGATTCCTCATCTGATGGTAGGTTCTGATGGAATTCAAAATCTTCATGGTTGCGTACCCCTTATATTTAGAACATAGCTTAATTATTTGAAAATGTGGCTGAGGTTGGTTCTACTCCAGTAATGCTAACTTACTGATGTGACTTCGTCTTGTGATTGCAAGGGAAAAACTCTGATAAGAAAGAACCAAGAGATATGCTTTCAAGTTTGGATGGTTCTTCGTGAGTAGATTTTCCTTGTTGCTTTTGTAGATCTTTTTTTAATGCTCACTAACTGATAATGCATCTGAACTTGTCTTGTACTCTTAACATGACCATTTAGACGGTCTTTTGTTTGAAAAAATCTAAGTGGTTTCTATTTTTAAGGATCTTAAATATTTGACCTGAGAGAGAATTGTTTGTTAACAGAGGAGTGGAAATCACTACGGCTCTAAAGCTGCAGATGGAGGTGCAAAAGAGACTGCATGAGCAACTGGAGGTATGTTCTTTTAATGATTTTTAGGTAATTGGTATAGTTATGGTCCCCAGGAAGCATTTAATTGACAGGTAAACAATTGTGGACGAGAGTTTATTTTTGTTGCTTTGTGTAGCAAGAATGTCCTTCTCTTGTCCTATGGGAAAATTGTCTTCTAAAAGTTGCAAAAAATAATAAGCAAATGATAGCCACCGACTTCTAATTTTTGCTTTAACCTTTTGTTTTTCAACAAACCGCTTAAACAAAGACCTGCAAGAATCTTTTTTCTTCATTTACGTAACTTGTCATCAGAAAGTTTAGATGCATCAGTAAGTAAGCCGCGTCTCTTAAAAGTGGGCTTATATCCATGCTAGTCATGAAAGCAGAGCAACTGCACTAGCGTGATACACACCATCCTTGCATTGTAAATGAAATGGAATAATGTAGCAGAAAGTTTATCAACTTTCCTTATTTTCTAGTGGTTGAGATGGTAGAGACTAAGCCTTCCATTAGGTCAATGGTTCGAAGCTATTATGAAGAGAAATGATGCAAAATGAGAGGAATAATGCAAAAAATGTAACAGAAAGATTATCTTTTTCATAGGTTAACAATATTCCGTGTTAGAGGATCAAAACTCCCATATGTCTGACCATTTTCAGGCAGACCGTTGGACATACGCATTGGCACAGCTAACAAATGAAGTGTTCATACGTTATAGACTGGCTTCATTATGCTCAAGAACATTTCCTAGTCACTGACAGAATTTATCTATTGTTTCACCAAAAAGCACATGATTAATTGACCATTCTTTATGAAATGGACCGTAATTTAGTTGGATTAAGTTAAATTCATCTTTACTTTACTTCTCCCGAGTTTGGCAAGCATAGTATCCTGCATGAAGGACTCCTGTTAATGAAGTGCTGCAGAAGTTTTATGCTTGTGAGTACCCCCTTTTTTCTTACATTAACAGGTCCAGAAACAGCTACAACTTAGAATAGAAGCTCAAGGTAAGTATTTGAAGAAGATAATCGAAGAGCAACAGCGGCTGAGTGGAGTTCTTTCGGAAGTTCCTGGTTCTGGGGTCACTGCTCTTCCAACTGGTGACAATGGCCCAGAATCTGATAACAGGACTGATCCAGGAACTCCTGCACCGTCATCTGAGTCTCCTCATGTTGATAAGCCTGTAAAAGCACATACCTCAACCAAGAGCCTTTCTATGGATGAATCATTCTCCTCACATCATTCTCCTCTCAGTCCAGACTCTGATTGCCAAGAAACTTCGCTAATGGAGAGCCCTAATGGCGAGAGGTCATCAAAGAAACAACGAGTGGACAACGTGGCACTTCCACATCAGATATTGGAATCAAGCTTGAGCCCACCATACCAGCAACCACATTCAGTTTTTATGATGAGGGACCAATTTAATCATACATCAGGATTATCTCTTGGTATCGAGGATCAGAAAGTTTCTGGTAGCAACATATAGTTATTCGATATTTGATGTCATGCATGCTCTGCTTGTATTGTGCAACATGACTTCAATTCATCTAATTCTGTAACCTTTGAATATATATATATTACACATTTGGTCACAGATACCTCTTGGTTTTTACTGTAGTTGGTTTAAGTTGCTCTTTTATCTCCAGGGGCTTAACTACTTCTTTATGATAAATATATATAATATAGAAACAGTTTTTATTTATTGCTATATTGAAAGTACAATAATAAAGAAGTCTATAGGTATCAATATTGACACCATAGACTAATAAAACTTATTTGGTTGATTCAACAACTGGAGAAGCAAACTGTAGAAGCTCCTTGTTGTTCTGAAAATTCAACATATCATCTTTTGTTAAAGTGATTAGTACATTTATCCCATCTCCACTTGGTTCATCCATGAACATGAAGTTGTTCTTCATTGGATGTGTTGCTAGGGTTACTCTTACAGGCCTACCCCATCCGAAATCGATCTTATGTAATCCAGTATTGCTCATCCCTGAGCAAAGATAAACATCACATGTATCCTTCTCTATTATGTTCATCGCGTTTTTAGCTAGTTCAAGTGTATATAAGGGTATCATATCTTTATTCATATCCTTTAACTTCCCTCGAAGTTGTTGGTTATCCTTCTGTAATTGAGCAACGAAGTTTGGAAGTTTTACCTCATCTTCTGTCATCGTTGTTGTGAGAATGATACATGTAGCATTTCCCATTGTGTTTAGTGGAATTGGTGGGCGTAAATTTATAGCATGGCTCATTAGGATACAATTTTGAATGTGCCCTCAATTGCACTTTTCACACACATATATATAGATTGCACTTTCGGTCTCAAAAATTAATATTAGGATTTGTAATTATCAGTCTAGTAATTACATAATCTGATAATTATACTGACCTATTTGTTTGTCATAGTGTAATTATAAATGTATTGTTTGGTTACACAATTGCAATTATAAGAATAAAAGTTAATTATCTAAAATTAAAAAAATTATATTAGACAAATAAGAGACCTTATAAATGATATTGAATTAAATATTTAAAATATATATTATTTTTTGAAAATATATTAATCAACAAACATATGTTCTAACTAATATTATAAGAAAATAATTTTTTAAACTAGTATATTTTAATTAAATAATAATAACAATTAAAAGTACAAGACTTCTGTTAACATTATAAAATGTATGTTTGAAAAAAAGATTAATATTATAAATATAATGTCATAAATTATGAAATATTTGACAAAAAGATAATATATCAACTCTAACTAAAATATGAATGGCTTGTAATGTGAAATATCAAGTCAATACTATTAAAACAAATGAAACTGAAAATATAACATAAGTTCTAAATTTAAAACAAAATATTTAATATAATACTCTTATGTCAAATTTCAACGTAACGTATAAATATAATTTAAAAGAAAAGGAATACGTAAATCTATAACCTTATTCAACAATGAATTCTAGTTCAATTTAAAAATTAAAATAATACTAATAAAATTATGTTAATGAAAAAAATAAACATAAAATAAATAAATAAATAAAATAAATAATTTGAAACCAAATCAAAAAATCAATTCAAATTAAAATTCAATTCAATTTGATTTGATTTTTCGATTTAATTTGAATAGTGTATATCCCTATTTATGTTACTCTATCCATAAGAAATTTAATCCTCTAGCTCTAATAGTGATAATTTCATTGTAATGATAGAATCCAATTAATATTTTTGTCACCTATTAGTTGTAGTGATATAATCCAATTAAAAAATTACAGCAAAGTTAGCTTCTAGGGTTGGCAGCTGGGTCTAATCTTCCAGGTTAGTTGGAATATTTATATCCATTGGCTAGTAAGTAAGAGTGGATCTGGTACGATATATATATATATATATATATATATCGAAATTGATATTTGGTATATATTATAAAATTTGATATAAGAAAAATATTGAATACTTAATACCCTATTGAATTATAAAGTTATATATACAATTTATAAATATTAGGGATAAGGATCTGAAAAATACCCTAACTTTGGTCGAATTTGTTGTTGCGATACTAAACTTTCATGAGGACCTATTACCTCCCTAGACTATTTAATACCGTATTTTAAACATATATATTTGCCCACGTGGACATAAAAAATAATGCAAAATTATAAATAGTAATGTGTCCACGTGGGCACATATATATCTTTAAAATATACTATTAAATAGTTCAGGGGGTAAAAAATACGGTATTAAATAGTCTAGGGAGGTAATAGGTCCTCACGAAAGTTTAGTATCGCAACAACAAATTCGACCAAAGTTGAGGTATTTTTCAGACCTTTATCCCTAAATATTACTATGAAACTATAAACATATAAACTAGTATTAAAACAAAATTAATTGTTCAGTCGTTGGAATTTTGATTATTTTATCTTGAGTAAAATATATATTTTTTAATGTAATTAATTAATAAAGAAAAGTACTTGTACTTTCTTTTAACTATTTTTACATGCTTAAGGTGTTAGTTGATATATTTTTCGGGTTTTGATTTTGAAAAAGGTGTAATTTAATCAAAACCAAAATAAATTTGATTTATTTTGATTTTTCTCTTTTTTCGGTTCGATTATTCGTTCATTGTCACTAATTAATAAATAATTAAAGTTATATTTGCAAGTTGAAAAACATATATATACCAGGAGATGTAATAATATTGAATCTCTTAAATATACTTTACAATATAAATCTAAGAAAGATTTAAAACACAATACCTAAAAATATATCAATAGATGTCCAAGCATAAAATAAAAAATTAATTCATAATGAAAGGCAATAACTAAAAAAAGATGAAAGTGATTAACTCTAACTTTAATTCTAAACTTAAATATTATATACGTAATTATTATTATTATATAATTCAACTTTTTCGGTTTATCGATTTTTATTTTTCTGAATGCAAACCAAATAAAAAAAAAGTAAATTCTTAATTGGAAACCAATCCAAATTAAAATTTGGTTCAATTTGATTTGATTTTTCGATTTGATCTAAATAGTTCTTAACCTATTTTGTGTTATTATGTTCTTAAGAAATTTTAGTCGAGGCTTTGATATAAACTCCGAACAGGGTGGAAAACCAAAACGAATCTTTTTTAATAAATTTAATCCTCTAACTCTAATAGTGACAATAGAATTGTAGCAATTGAATCCAATTAATAATTTTTGTGACCTATTAGTTGTAGTGATATAATCCAATTAAAAAAAATAGGGATAAGGTTCTGAAAAATACCCCAACTTTGGTCGGATTTGTTGTTGCGATACTAAACTTTCACGAGGACCTATTACCTCCCTAGACTATTTAATACCGTATTTTTTACCCCCTGAACTATTTAATAGTGTAATTTTAAAGGTATATATGTGCCCACGTGGACACATTTATTATTTATAATTTTGCTATTATTTTTTATGTTCCACGTGGGCAAATATATATGTTTAAAATACGGTATTAAATAGTCTAGGGAGGTAATAGGTCCTTATGAAAATTTAGTATCGCAACAGCAAATTCGACCAAAGTTGAGATATTTTTCAAACCCTTATCCCAAAAAAATACAACAAAGTTAGCTTCTAGGGTTGGCAGCTGACTCTAATCTTCCTAGATTAGGTGCATCTATTTGGTGGTCAAATTCCAAAAAAACCCTATAAGAATAAATGAGATAGAGAAAAAGATTAAAATATTTGAATACAAAAAATTAAATAATTATACATATTTTACTATCATATTTTCTACTATATTATAAAAGAGAGTTTAGGG
>NW_006239029.1:1684774-1685136 GCF_000226075.1 Solanum tuberosum | reverse complement strand
GCGTGTGCATAGCGCGATATATATATATATATATATATCTCACAAATGGAAAAGTCCCAATCAAGGAAGCAACATATATCATTTACAAATGACTTAAAAAGCTTTAAAATATTTAAAAGCTATATAATAACATAGGTTGACTCTCAGAATTCTATCAGACTCACATATATTGAGATAGAAAAAATAACACATATAATTTTAATATTACCAAAAAGGTATTTTAAAAGGGTTAATTTTGTACTTTTATCCATATCACATAAATTAGGACAAAGGAACCAGTAATGTAGGTTATTTTAAAGTTACATAAAAATATTATAAATCACAATAATTAATAACTTAAAACATTTTTAAAAAAAAATATG
>NW_006239029.1:1684585-1684673 GCF_000226075.1 Solanum tuberosum | reverse complement strand
CAAAAAAAATACGAAAAATTCCACTGATTCTTGAAGTGAATTTATCGTAAAAATACTATAAATCATGATAATTGACAACATAAAATAT
>NW_006239029.1:1672243-1684296 GCF_000226075.1 Solanum tuberosum | reverse complement strand
AGCAACATATATCATTTACAAATGACTTAAAAAGCTTTAAAATATTTAAAAGTTATATAATAAAATAGGTTGACTCTCAGAATTTTATCAGGCTCACATATATTGGGACAGAAAAAATAACACATATCATTTTAATATTACCAAAAAAGTATTATAAATAATAATAATTAACAACTTAAAATATCTGAAAGACATTTTAAAAGGGTTAATTTTGTAATTTTATCCATATCACATAAATTAGGACAAAGTGACCAGTAATGTACATTATTTCAAAGTTACATAAAAATATTATAAATCACAATAATTAATAACTTCAAACATTTTTTTAAAAATTATGAAAATTTGGATGACTCTCCAAATTTCATTTGTAATATCTAGTATTTATTACAAATGCTTATGCACTTAATTTTCTCATAAGAATATTGCAAGTTACCTTCTTGTCCGCAAATACATGCAAAAAGGGAAGTCTGATGCACAAAACATCCCACTTTAGCAGAGTTCGGGAAAGGGTCGCACCCTATAACGGATGTGATGTAGATAGCTTACCTTGGTTCAGGATAAGTGATTGCTTCCATGTGACCTATAGGTCACACGGAGACAACTTTACTGTTACTCCAAAAGTTTCCTCAAGATGGTTTCACAATAACTAGCATTGTGAATTATTAAATGTCCAGCATTAGGAACCTCATGATATTGAATCCAAGGGAGCTTCTCTGCTAGATAACTATTGAGTTCGCGCGGAATAATTATGTCATTGTGTCCTTGCCAAAGATGGACCGAACCTTCGTTATCTGGAAAAGGATTTTTTATATCCGTCGGAGCAAAGTCCCAGTTTCCGAAACCAACTATCAGGTCTCGATACAAACATTCAAACTCGCCTTGCTGTCGAACTTTCTCCTGGACAAAGACATAGTTCCAGAATTATGACAATCATAATGGTAAGAAAATACTGAATGAATCTATCTCATTCATATAAGAAGAAAAAATTCACGCTCGGTAGCATTTGAACCTGCGACATTGGATTTTGGAGACCCGCGTACTACCATAGGAGGTTTTTGAAAAGAAAGGGTAAATAATCATTTTATTGTTCTATCACGAGGGTGCTAGTTGGGAGTATGTTCTAGTCACGGAAAATCAAAAGGCAAGCACAAAAATGAGTAATGACCCGCGGTAGGAACTGGAACGATGAAATTCAACATTTTGTTAGTTCAGTTTTGACTGTGTAGTAGCTCTATAATACGGATGTTGTTTATCGTTGGATAAACTGCAGATATTGATCCCAAAAAAAAAAAAAAAAAAACGGCAGGTTCAGCAAGTCCGTGAACAACCATCGTACTGTAAAAATTGTGAAAAAAGAAAATGAGAATCATTTACCTGACCAGGACTCGGGGCAGAGGATAACTGCTTCAGCATTTCTTGATCTGGCGGACAAAATATTGCCATGTTCCCTTCCATCATACTTAAAGCATGGAACCACTTTTGGTTCATCCACCAATGAACCAGCCATGGGGCATAATGCGCAATTCTGAATGTCCGTTGATCTTGTGCAAGCATCTTCCCGAGGGCTTCGTTTGATAGTTTAGCGGGATAACATGACCACCAATAATTTACAAATGGAACAACAAGGGCAACTCCGGCCAGCCTGCGTTGGACATTCAATTCATTAAATAAAAGAACTGAAAATGTAGCACTTCCAGGTATCTAATTTAAAAACAATAAGAAACATGGTTAAGTTCATTTCCGAGTAACAAAGGACTGTAAAAGATGAAAATGTACCTATTCGGTATGTACTTAAGACAACTCCATACACAATACGCTCCCATGGACAAGCCAACCACATAGAACTTGGGTCCTAGTTGCAACTTATCAGCTAGCTCCTCAACGTCAAATGCTTCACTCTTTACTGAGCGCTTTGGATGTGGATCACTCTCTCCATATCCAGCACGATCATATTGTAAAACATATATTTCAAGCTCTTGCATTAAGTCCTGGAAACATAAAACAGAATCAGCAAAATGAAAATACAAAATTCAAGAACCAAAGGTTTATTAAAGATAATCTCCTCTTCTTTTTTGTCCTTCTACGACAATCTCCCCTTCTAAGGATAGAAGAAAATTACTCCCTATGTCCCAACTTGAGTGTCTTAGTTTGACAGGGTACGGAGTTTAAGAAATAAAAGGGAGACTTTTGAATCTTGTGGTCTTAAATTAAAGATTTCTGAAGTTCTTTTTAAATCTTATGGTTTTTAACTTGCCACGTTGAATCTTGGAATTTGGGAATTGGAAAACTTATTAAATATAGAAAGAGATACTCTTTTTGGGACAGACCAAAATGGAAAGTAAGACGCTTAAGTTAGGACGGAGGGAGTATACAGCCAATCAGGTCTGTTGTAGTTCTAAATATGAAAGTGCAAGAAAAGAGCAGAAGTTTCAAACATCAACTATCGAGCAGTCATTAACGTTGAACTCAGTAAGACTTTACTGATTTTCAACCGTATTGTAGGTACAAGAAAACTTGGTCATAACATACATAGTAGCTACTAAAATGAATACGCTAAATATGGAGTTATAAAAGTTTTCATACTTGGGATATCGGCAACATCAAGTCTTTGGAACTATCAAAGCCGTGAATAATAATGATCTTATGCTTTGCCTTCTCCTTGGAAACGCCACTCTCTTTGTAGGCTACATATCTCCCATCATTGAGTTGGACCCTTGGCGAAGTCACCGGAGGACCACCTGGAGAGCCACAAACTTTTGGAGGGGGAGGCTTAAGTAAAGCCAAATAAGCCCATCCGAGAAGTCCAACTGTTGTTGCTACTGCTATTTGTGTAATCATAGCTGAAAAGAGAAGGGATAAATTAGACAATAGTTGAATACGGTGGCAAAATTTATGTTAATACAACGTAAATGATCTATGCCACATAAGTATGAAGTCATAAACTTTAATCTATTGCCTCTAGACAGACGGCACGTGTTTTATGAACACAAATCAAACATTATTTGGCAGTAGAACCCAAATTTCTAATTAGATTTTTGGAAGGCATTTTTTCATTAAATGGTACACAGCAAGAACAGATATGAGAATAGTAGGTAGCTAAGGCACAAGTGGAGCTTGCCACTATAAGGCACAAAAAGCTAAATTGCAAATTTGATGACAGATCATTGTGTTCACTGTTATGCTCGTGTAGATATATGTCAAATGCTCCTCATCTTAAGATTTGCCACAGTAACAAATACTAATTTATTTCCACCGGGGCTTTGGTCTAGTGGTAAGAGTACAGCACATCATGTGTGAGCTAGGCGCACGTCACGAGTTTGAACCCTGTTATAGACAAAAGCCTGGTAGTTCGGTCGAGAATGGTAGAGGCCCTCAGGGATTCCTCCGTTATCTAAAGAAAAGGCCAATAATAACTGATCACCTAATGAAATTGTGGTACAGAGTTTCTCATGTTAAAAACCAATCCTGACTCTGAGTTCTACAAGTACATCAGAAATGGCATACAACAGACTGTGCTACGTTTTGGTGTGACATAAAAACTTCCAAATATATTACAGAAATCCACAGTAGTTAGCTCGTAGACATTGAGAATTCCACAGAAAAGCATCTTCATTGAGATAACGGTAAAGCTTATAAGAACAAAGATGAATCACAGAAATTACCAAGGAATTGAGAATTCTCGTTTACCTGTACCTAAATTATTGTGTCTTTTCAAAGTAAGATAAGATAACAGAAAAAGGATATTCTTGTTGTTCCTCAAATGACAGCAAAAACAGAGATGTTAAGGTACTAGCACAGTTGTCTACTATTCGACATGAACAACAACATACACAGACCTTACCTCTACATGTATTAATAATACACCCTATAATATTGAATAGGGTGTATAACAGTTGAGATGTAGAATATAGAAGTAATAAGGGTAAATCATTAAATTCCCTTTATGAGATTAGATAACTAACTTCCAATAGTTAATTAGTAGGATGAGCTAATTCTTATCAGCAAGTCAGAAGTCAAATTCTTTTGATGGATCCTCTGTCAAATATCAATCAGGTTTATGCCATGGTAGTTGGTGATGAAGCACAAAAGTCCTTAGGTTCAAGTTGTGGAAATCTTGGGATGAACATTACGTCAGCTAATAGTCTTGATTCTATGGCTATGTACACGGAAACTATGGTTCAAATACTAGAGGTATTAGTGGACAATCTAGTGGTAACACTAGTGTAATCATCCCAGTGGTAATTTTCCTAGTAGTTATGGTGGAAATCAAAGATTCAAAAAGAACTTCAATGTGGTGTGTGAGTTCTGCAGATGCAAAGGACATAGTAAGGATCAATGTTTCAAACTAAAAGGCTATCCACCTGACTTCAAGTCTAAGAAAAAAACTTATAGTGAGGCATCTGGGCTGCATATAATGTGATCGATGAGCAAACGTATGCAGGTACTGAAAACTTGCAAGCTCAAGGAACCTTCACATATGGCTTGAACACTAATGTACCACCATCTACTAGGAGTCATCAGAATGGATATAACTTGTCCAGCAGCTCCAGGAGTACTGATGACTATGCTAAACAGTTGCAGGGGTGTACTTTCACAAGGGATCAATATGATCAAATTCTAAAGATGCTTGGCCAAATCTTTAACAGTCTAGAACTAATGTTTTGGATCATTGCACCGTGTGCCCTTATGCTAAGCAAACAAGATCAGTGTTTCCTGTTAGTAGCATCAGAAGTGTTGGTAGTTTTGATTTGATACATATGGATTTGTGGGGTCCGACTTCTACCTTTGATGGCAATGAATACTTTCTTACAGTTGTAGATGATTTGACAAGAATGACTTGGCTATTTTTGCTAAAGAATAAGTCTGATGTATGTGTGTCCATTCAGCAATTTGTGAAAACTCAGTTTAATAAATCAGTAAAGGTAGTAAGGTCAGATAATGGGACTGAGTTTGTGAATTCTGTGTGTAATGAGTTCTTTAAAGATATGGGAATAGTTCACCAAAGGTCTTGCCCTTATACCCTTTAGCAAAATGGAGTTGCTGAGAGGAAACACAGGCATATATTAGAAGTGACAAGAGCCTTGAGGTTTCAAGCTAAGATTCCTATAAAGTTCTGGTATCAGTGTGTTTTAGCATCTTTTTACTTGATCAATAGAATTCCAAGCAGTGTTTGCCTATAGTCATCTGTCAACCTTATATCAAAATTATATTGCTGCGACTTCTTCTCTTAAAGAACCAGGGTCATACTTGAGGCTTTAAAGGATCGTAGATGGGTAGAACCCATGAAAGCAGAGATTCAGGCTCTAGAAGCCAACAATACTCAGCTAGTCACAGATTTACCTGATGACAAAAAACCAATTGGATGCAGATGGATATACAAAATAAAATACAAGTCAACAGGTGAAGTTGAGAGGTTTAAAGCAAGGTTGGTAGCCAAAGGTTACAACCTAAAAGAGGATATAGATTATACAGAAACATTTTCACCAGTGGTGAAAATGGTGACGATAAGAACTATCTTAGCCTTAGCTGTATCAAATCATTGGCACATCCATCAAATGGATGTACACAATGAATTTTTACAAGGAGATCTACATGATGAAACCTAAATGTGTATGCCTCAAGGATTTTCCAGTTTGCCAGATCAAAGGTAGGAATCACAATGCATCAGAGAAAATATGCCTTAGAGCTTATTTCTGAGGTAGGATTATCAGCATCCAAACTTGCAGGAACTCCTATTGACACAAATGTAAAGCTGATATCGAAGCAATATGATGATCATCTAAAATATAAGCTGAAGGAACCAGTGTGTTAAGATCCTCCTACTGATCAAAGAGCTTATCAGAAACTCATTGGAAAACTCCTCTACAAGGGATACTAATACTTGGATAAGCATGGTTAAAGAAAGAACTACTCATAATACACCAAATCAAACGGTGAATAAGAAATAATGTCAACATAACTAACCAAACGACCCCTAAAGGGATTTGTCATCAGTTTATGTCTTGTGATTGCATATCATTCATTTTATTGGACACTGCTTGGCTGCGTTTGACAAATCCATGCATCTTCACTCTTCTCATCCATACACAACTATGTTTTACTTCTTAACCTTAACTTGAACTATTAAATCTGCTTATATAACATTCTTCACAGCTTAAAGAACCTTCAGAAGTTACCATACCTGATTGGCCCTGATCAAAGTGGCCTACTTTTTAATCCCCACTTCCCCTGAACGGAAATCATTCTAGAGAGTAGCGGAACTTCCGCTGCGGAAGCAGGGTACTGAATTTATGTCTCATCTCTAGTGGTTATTACAGTTCGAGATTGTAACTCCTAGAGCTATCTCACAATGTGAAAGGAAAAGGCTTAGTGTTATTAGGCTTCATTTCAATCTGTTCTTGTAAGTAAGATCCCTGTACAAACAGTGGCGAAGCCAATAATTTCACTCAGAGTGTTCAAGGATATCTTTTGACCTATATACACCGTATAGTTTTCTACATACTCCGTATAATTTTTGGATGAAGGGTATTCAACTGACCACCTTAACTCTATGTGGCTACACCTCTACGTACGTACAAAGCAAAATTAGGATCTTTAGTCACAACAAATTTCTCAGCTCTAAAGTGTGCTCGGGCTAGTGCCCTGTATGTGTCTAGTGCCTTAGATACGTCCCATTCCACGCTTAACTCTGACCTCTGCAACCGAATTTACAAAGGCACAGTTGAAGGATCCAATGCTAATGGAATGGACCAATCTATAACATAGTTATCACAATAAAGATCTACATCTAATGGCTCCAAGACTGCTATTGGTATATGTTTTTAATGACCGAGAAATCTATCTAGAGTCGACCCTTTGGGCCAACCACAGCCTTTGAAACTCGGGAATGATGGCCCACCCTTCATAAATGCAACCTAACTATAAAATCTAATGTCGAATTCAAATAAATAACACAATCTTGAAACAAATGCAAAAGGAAAGTGTATTACCTTTGTTGAGCAGCAAATTGAAAGCTCAAGTCGACGAACTTGACTGGATTCCACCTGTTCTCCTAGAATCGAAACAGCAAGGAAGGAAGGGGATGAAAATCACAATTCTAGCCAGAAAACCTTTTCCCTCTTTTGGGTGTGAAAATCATATGAAACAATGAATGGGCCTGGTTCAAACCGTGCGAAATAGGATAAAATTAAGAATAAGTGGTTAAAACACACCTAAATTATCACATTTCCGCGAGTTTCATACCTCAACTATCCATTATTCCATTTACCTACCTACACTATCACTCCCATTGAATCAAAATACACCTCGATGCTTATCTGACCTACACGTGGCTTGTGTTCCTAATGAGGAATCTCATGTAGTCCTTAGCTTTTTTATTATTGGGTTAACTTCAGAGTTAATGGCTAAGAAAACACCTAAACTATCACATTTCCGCGAGTTTCATACCTCAAGTATCTATTGTTCTATTTACCTACCTAAACTATCACTCCCTTTGCGTTAAAACACACCTCGATACTAAGTTGACCTACACACACCTATTGTGGATCGTGATTAAACATTTCGCCAACTCAACAACAAGGTATGTTTTAATACAAAAGGATTGATAGTTCAAGTAGGTAAATGGAACAAAAAATAGTTAAGATATGAAAGTCGCGAAAAAGTGATAGCTTAGGTGTGTTTTTGACCATTAACTCAAACTAACATTCAAGATAACAACATTTATAATTTAGTCCCATATCTAAACAAATTGTTCATCATATGCTCATTTCAGTGAAAGCACCATATCAAAAATTTAGCAACTACAGTACTACAGAACAGTACTATATATAATCAATACAATACAAGAAATAGTGGAGGTATAAAACTCGCGAAAAAGTGATAGCTTAGGTTTGTTTTTTATCATTTAACTCTAAAACTAACATTCAAGATAACAACATTTATAATTGGGAAAAAGCTCAAATATGTCATCGAACTTTGAGAAAAGACTCATTTATGTCATCCGTTAAAAGTTTGGCTAATCTATGCCATTTTCGTTTGAGAAAAGACTCATCCATGCCATTATTTGTTAACTCAAATGGCGTGGATGGACCAAACTTTTAACATATGACATAGATGAGCCTTTTCTCAAAGTTCGATGACATATTTAAGCTTTTTCCCTTTATAATTAGTACCATATATAAGCAAATTATTCATCATATGCTCATTTCAGCAACTACAGTACTACATAACAGAACAATATGTAACCAAATACAGTACAAGAATCAGCTTAAAAGATGTAACACAACAACACTAGCTGGACATTGAAATCAGCAAACAAACCCCAACCCCCAAATCTCAAAAATTCAACAAAACAGAACAAAATTAAGGCAAAATTAGTAAAAAAAGATCAAATCTTGAAAGGAAAAAAAGGTACCCACTTGAAGAAAAGTGAAATGGGGTGTTGTTCTTGGATTTTCTGGTGTGAGCTCTAGCAGTTGCAGCAGTAATCTTTTTACCACTTTGATTCATAGCAATAGTTGAGAATTGTGTATTTTGTAGAAGATATTATGAAGTAGGAAAGTACTTTAGTATAAGAATATGTCTAATTAGGATAGCATTATTCTCATCTGTTTGGTTTTTTTTATCACATGGGAGTTTTGGTATCTATGTTAGGACCCACGTCAGGGGCGGAGCTATGACATGGCGAGGGTGGTTAGATGAACAACCTTCGTTGGAAAAATTTTAAGGGTATATATACTAAATATCAAGTTTTTTGGATATATACTAACTGTTGAACAACCTTGACACAATAAAGGTTGACAGCCCAGTGGTTAAGGTTGTGCAAAGATGCCTCTGCGTTCCGGGTTCGAGCCCAAGTGTAGGCATTTTCTTTAAATTTTTTCATTATTCCGTTTGTTCTCTTAGAAAAGGCAAAACTCAGTCTGGGTTCGATCCCAGGCTTGAACATTTCATTTATTTAATATTTGTTCCGTTTTTCTCTTAAGAAAAAGTACAAAAGTTACCTTTTTTAAGTTAAGAAAAACAAAAGGAAACAAAAGGTCTATTTAAATGGTTGCATAGTGCCTTATGTAGAGAAAAAAGTATTTAAAGATGTTTCTAATGAGTGTATTATGAAAACATTTCAAGAGATGAAGTGTCGTCGAGTGCAATTGTAGTTACCACTTTACAATTTACATATTTTGGTGTGTATGAAACTATCCGTCAATATATTTGTCCTACTTCATCTTCCTTAGTTTATCCATTGATATTTTGTAAGTTTCTGTTTTAAGAATTTTCATTTTGGATATTTGGTTAATTTGATATTGAGGTATGACTATTTTGAAGCCAATCTTTATAATCTGACTAGCAAGGTTTATTTTTTTACTTGTCCTAAAGTATGAACACCCTTGGCGAAAATCCTGGCTCCGCCACTGACCCACGTTAATCTGAATTCATGTGTAATATTTGTTAAGATAGAAAATAAGTTGTACCTGAATTGTTTCATATGTTAGGACGTACGTTAATTTGAATTCATATCATGTACTATTAAGTTAGAAAGTGATATCTACCTAAATTGTTTCATATGTTAGGACGTACGTTAATTTAAATTCATGTCGTGCAATATTTATTAAGGTAGAAAATGACATCTACCTAAATTGTTTCATATTTAACTAAGCATGAATGAATCTTATTCATCCTGCTACAACCCTTTATGAGTTATTTTGATTTATTGTTATTTCTTATTTCAATAAGGAATGATTTTTTCATCGAGATGTTGAACTTTATTGTTGGCTACCTTGACAATTATCGGTAGTGACAACGTTCGAATTTTTTTTATTAAGGAATTTAAAAATATGAGGAAAGTATAAGAAAAACTCCATTGGGATTCAATATCTAAATAGTGTAAATTTCCGCTGATGAATACCCTTGCCTCTATTTGGCTCCATTCCTGATTAATAATCCTCTAAAATATTTTATATTGTCGGTGATTGATTGGATAAGAATTTTTAATAAAATAAAAAAATTGTGCTTTTGGTACTTGAAATTTTCATAAGAGAAAATACATAATTACCCCATTCAACTATAACACATTTTTTAAAAAGACACCCAACTTTACAAGGGTCCTAGTACCCCATTGAACAATTTAAAAGTGATATAAATATTCCATTTTTGGGTCAATCCCACTTATAAGAAAGAAAGTGAATGCGCGCACCAATTACTGCTTGCCACGTGTTAATTTTATATAATTTTCTATTCTTTGTTTTTATTTATGTTTTTTCTTTCTTTCTTAGTTTTAATTAGATATTTTCATTTCCTTCAATTTTGCTTAACCTCATCCTTTGGTCTTCTTAGCTGACAATCTTGTTTGCACAACATCATTTTCATTTTGTCTATCACCAAATCAAAATTGAAATTGAGAAATTAAATCCGCTATCAAATTAATTTTTTTCAAATTAAAATTTCTTTTTGTGATTTTAGCATTGATTTTTGCTCTAATCAACATGGGTTGTATTTGGAAAAACATAAATTCTCTCTTCAGGGTCAGATGAGATAATTTTTAATTGGTTTGAACATGATTTCAGCCCCATTAATGATCAGAAGTCACTTGAAATACGATTTTTTCTTCGAAGTTGCATCATTTTTCCGGCGCTTCTCACCCTCGCCGGCCAAGAAGGAGGAGTAGAAATCTGAGGATGAAACAATAAATCATTCATCGTCGCTATTGCAAAGGAAATCAGTTAGTTGTCAATGAAACTTTTTGCCGGTGACCGAACTAAAAAGGCATTTTATTGATGGACTGAAATTGTGTTATTCAGTTACAACTGAATCTCTATCAAAATCCAATTTGAATGGAAAACGAAAAGAGAAAGAGAAAGAAAAAAGAAAGAAAAAGAAGAAAAAAAAACCTCGCAGCCATTGTCTCCTTCAATGGACAATGGTGAAGCGTAGGAAGGAGAAGAAAGAAAAAAAAATTAACACTAAAATAAAAGATTATTTATATATTTAATCAAAAATATTGCAAACAAAAGTTCAATCATATTTTTTTTTAGTTTTCACGCTCTAGAGGTGAGTGTTATACACTCCCTGTATTAAATTCCAAAAAAGGGTTCAATAATTTCACTTTAAACTAGTTTAGGGGTGTATTAGGACCCCCACAAAGTTTAAGTGTCTTTTTCAAAAAAGAGTCATAGTTTAATGGGGTTTCTATGTATTTTCTCTTTTCATAACTATATAAGTTATTAATCTTATTAGTGTAAAATTAAGTCTTGATGTCTAACTCACGTCACAAAAGTTAGCTCAAAGAAAATAGAACCGTCCAAACCTTATAAAAAATTCACCCATCACATTAATCATTAATGTGAGACTTTTGTCATTCTTCATTAGTAAGGAGATTGGATGTAACATCCGGCAATTTGAAATAACTATGAAGAGGCTTAAAATCGGAAATAGTCATTTTTGGAAAGAATTTAAAAATCTGGAAATTTGGTCAAGTATGGGAAAAAGTGAGTTTTTGGCCAACTTTTAACAGTCATAACTCCTATCTCAGGATTAGTTAGGTGTAGTTCCAGTTATGTTTGGAAAGCCCTTGGAATGATCTTTCCAACGCCGCCGAGTTTGCTCGTTTCCGAGTTCGTATGAGTGAGTTATGCCCTTTGGAAGTTGGGCTGTTGGCAGGGCAGTTAACCCGAATTTGTAAGGGCATTTTGGTCTTTTCCCTAGCCACTTTTCTTTTGGTTATATTGAGGTGTTAGACTTATTTTAAATCAGTTTTTCCCTTTTAAAAGAGTGAGAGTGAGGGTTTGTGAGTAAAGAGGAGAAGAAGGGGAGAAAGAGAAGATCAAGTAAGGTTTCGTCAAAGATCGTCGTGGATATCGTCGGGGGTGATTCCTACTAGGTATGTGAGTTCATAGTGTTGGGTTGGTTCTTTCCCCCACACGCCAAACTTGTTTAATTTCGAGAAGTTGTTGATTGTGTTTGTTGAAGTTGTTGGTTGTGTTTGTTGAAGTTATTGGTTGTGATTGTGTTAAAGTTCTTGTTGATTTTGGGGCATGTTTCCGGTTGTGATTTCGAGT
>NW_006239029.1:1671918-1672194 GCF_000226075.1 Solanum tuberosum | reverse complement strand
TTGTGTTTGTTGAAGTTGTTGGTTGTGTTGTTGAAGTTTCTTGTTGTCTTGGTTCATGTTTCCGGTTGAAATTCCGAGTTGAATCTATTGTATAGTATGGGGATTTATGATTCTAAGTGTTTGGGGCTGAAAACTTTGAAGTTTAGAAGGTTTAGAGTTGGAGAAACTAAGGAGAAAAGTCGAGTTTTCGGGAAAAAGAGGTTGGGGCGTCGCGCCAGCCAGCGCGCCCCAAAAGGGGCTCTGAAGCCCAGCCCTTGGGGCGGCGCGCCTAGCAGA
>NW_006239029.1:1647611-1671302 GCF_000226075.1 Solanum tuberosum | reverse complement strand
TTTATATAAGTAAAGTTAAGTTTGTTATTGTTTTATCATTAATGAGCTAAGTTGTTTACATTGTTTTACAGTTTATATATATATCGCATGTGTCTTATTGCTTTATATTGAGTTCGGTTATTCATGAGTCGAGCAGAGCCAAGGTAAGTGTTCTCTTGTACTCCTTTCAAGCTTAAGTTGTTGTTTAGCTTTCCATCTCGCATACTCGTACATTTAATGTACTGATGCCAGTTGGCCTGCATCTTATGACGATGCAGACACAGGTACCCCGAATTAGCATCCTGCCCGCCGTTGATCCAGCTGAGCACTCCAAAGTCAATGGTGAGCCTCATTGCCTTCCGGAGGACTATGTGATTTTGTGTCCCTAGTTTTGTTTTATTAAGATGTTGTGGGGTCTGTCCCAACATCCATCTCAGTGTTATAGAGGCTTCATAGACAGTCAGTCAGTTAGTTAGTTTTGAGTCTCTCATCTATGTATATATGTAAATATTCTATTTTGGGACTCGAGTTGCCTTTTAGGCCAGGTTTATCAGTTAAGTTATTTTATGTCCTTGCATTGCATGGAGTTATTCTGTTGAGTTAGGTTTCCGCTGAGTTAAGAAAGCCAGGCCAAGGGTTCGCTTGGGGCCATCAATGGTCTTCGAGTGCCGGCCACGTCCAGGGTGTAGGCTCGGGGCGTGACATTGGAGAAGCGATACAGAAAGAGGAAGAAGGACTTACACATGACGTTCGTCGGCCTAAAAAATACTTACGACAACGTCTCAAACTATGTATTTTGGAAATGCTTGGAAGCTAGAGGTGTCCATGTGACATAAGCAAGGGTGATTAAGGACATGTAAAATAGAGCCAAGACTCGGATACAAACAGTGCGAGCGGAGAGGACATTTAGAGCAATTACTAGCTATGATGGGTTTGTACAGAGATTAGCTCTGAACCCATTTTTATTTGTCTTAGTGAGGGATGAATTGACATGGAATCTCCTCTTGAGTAAAACATTGCTTAATATCAATAAGGGTGACTCAAGAGTTAATTAGTAAACCATTTGCTTTAACTGTTCAAAATTTTAAACCTAAAAAAATTAAGCAATTTTATGGTTTTAATTTTGTTTACATTAATAGTGAAGATTGTAAAAAAAAAATAGTACAAAATTTATATAAAATATTGTTTATTTATTATAAAAAATTAAAACTTTAAATTGAACAACTCAAACTTCATATTAATAAATAAATTTTTTTACAATAACATCCAAAGTAACGCATTACAAATCTTATTCACTAGAAGTATTTATAAATGACTAACTCTTATAAATAATAATATTATCCTATAAAGTTAAAGATTTCACATATTTTAAAAATACTATACTAAAAGCAAGTAATCGACAATTCAAAATTATTAGTACTATCTTTGCATGTATAGGTACTAGTGGCCAAATAAATGTTTTGCACATACGTAATATTTATTCATGAATTTATTTTATAAATTGTGTCAATTAAATAAATTTAAAATTATTTAAGCTACATTATTTTTATATATTTGTAGGATAGTAAATTATCTCATTAAGTGTAAATGAATACTTAAAGATCATGTTTCTTTCTCCCTACCTTCTTATATAGAATGAGTACTATACTAAGTATAATTCGAGTGATCTCCGTAATTTCAAATTTCTATTAAGTTTAATTTTATTTCTTTTCTAAAAATAATTGTACAGATGTTTGTATCGTGACAGGGCTAAAAGAAAGAGGATGACCGAAAGCAAGTAAACAAAAGATAAGAAGAATTTAACAAAGGGAAATAAAAATTATTAAAGAAAGAAGTCCACAAGAAATCGGAAGAGAAATAAAATTTTACAAACTGACAAGTTTCAGACTGACGAGCAGAGGAGTTCTTCATGACGATCGGATTCTTCAGAGATCTAAGCTCCTCAATCTATTCACTTGTTAAAAAAAAATAAAAAAATTTAGACAATTTCTTGATTTTTTTATATATTTTTTTCTCTTAATCTTTTAAATTTCGATCATTAATTTCCTCTAGACCATGTTCAATCAAAACAAACCATATGTGACATACTTAAATTGTGGACTTTTGGCAAGCGATGAAGAGACCATGAATGACATAATACCTCAAAACTTGGAGTATGACATAGTGACTTCAAAAATTGTCAAGTGCCAAAATTCTCTATACGTAATCATATAACATGTTTTTCTTTATTTATTTTTTAAAAAAATACTTATGTTTGATATTTATTTTAAGACTCAATTCATTTTTATTCATGTCAGAAATTTTTTATTTTAACTTTAAATAAAATTCAATTCTGATTAAGAATGAAAAAATTGATAGCAATATAGTATATATTGAGATTTGAGAGGTAAATGTGTGTAAAATAAATTTAAATGAAATTAATTTGTAAGTGTTGTTGAAAGTAATTAATATTGGTTATAAATAAAAGTTAACCCATAAGAGTTTAAATAAGTGAAAACTGAGTATATATTTATAAGATTACCTTAGCTTAGTAATGATAATTTTGGTATCTAGAAAAAAGAAACTAAGCATTAAAATTCTCCGCTTTCTCATTTTGGAAGTTTTTAATTCGATATTTGATTTTTATATTAAGATGGAACCTCATTAAATTCGAGATCCCATCATAATTAACCTAACTCTATAATTCATATTCAAGATTTATATTTTAAAAATAAAATAAAATAATTATTTTATCATAATTCTTATTCAATTTTTTCAGAATATAATTTATATACATATAAATATTTATAATTTATTTTCAATTATGAATTTCAAATTTCATACAAAATTATATGGAATGAAGTAGACCACAGTACCTATAATTGCAATATTTCTTCAAATTTGTAGGTCAGTACAATTAAAATAAAAGAAGTAAGAAACTATTTTGTTCCAGCAAAAATAAAAATATCAGATAATCTTTCTATATATTTTAATTTTGGCGGACAAAATAATTAAATATATATTATTGGTAAGAGATGATAACTTCACATGTATCTTATAAAAAAATTAAATTAAATTTTAAACTTTTTTTTTTTTATAATTTTAATTTAGTTATCTCACATCTTTTTAGTTTGTTTAAAAAAAAAACGTTTTTTTTTAGTTCTAACTTTTCACATATATATCATAATTGGAACAATAATATTTTAGTATGCTTTACATATCTTTAGTTTAAGACTATAAAATTATCTTCTAGACTTTCTTAAATATTTTGAATAAAGTTAAAATCAGACAAATAAATTGAACGAGCGGAGGTGAAGACATGTGTCAAGCAAGGAGGTTGCACTAGTACACCTGTTAGCTCCATTGTGAGACAGATAAACTTCGATACCCACAATAAATTACACGTCACGTGTCTGTATGTAAATATAAATAAAAAGAGGCAAATTCTCTTATATTTTTTTGTTTTCTTTATGTCTTTTGCAAGTTTGGTTTCTTTGATAATTTGAAGAATTTTTCAAAAGTAGAGACAAGTGACAAAATCTTGAAAATGAAGGTTTGTTCTAGTTCTTTATAACTTTTATAATTTAATTTAATTTTTCAATATGTTAACAAAACATCTCTAAAATGTATAATTTTTGTGTATTATATGCATGCCTAGTTTTTACTTAGTGAAAATAGTTTCTCCCTTTGTTTTAATTAATTTATATATCTTGACTTATTTTGATTTGACTTGGAAGATATTTGAGTCTTGTGACAAATTAAAACTAAAAATATTTTAAATGTATTAAATATCTCTAATTTTTGTTCTTAACTATACTATTTGGAAAGTTTGAAATTAATTTTATTGCTTAAAAAAATGATTAAGGCACAAGTACTAGACTATGATCGAAATTCCTGACACACCCCTCAACTAAGTTAATATTCTATTACCCGAATTTTTTTTTTTTGTAATTTGTATCTCTTTTTAGCTTACGTGGCGTCCAAACATTCCACAGAGTGCCACGTAAATCAAAGGTGTACAAAATTACAAAAAAATAAATTCGAATACTAGGATCTTAGTTTATTAAAGGTGTATCTTTGGATTTTGGTCATATAGTTTAGGAGTACTTTTGTCTTATCCAAGAAAAAGACAAAAAAAGATTGACTTATTTTTAGTGTTTTTTACTTTTAAACTATTTTTAGTTTTGAGAGCTTTTGAATAACTGTGAAAGTGTTTTTAAACACTTTTTTAAGGCTGTAAGAGTACCAAAAACTCAAAAAGTTAATGGTTTGTGTTTTCAACTTATGACTTTTAACTGATAAGACAATAAGACAGGAAAAATAAGTTTAATTTTAAGTCAAACAAATTAAAACAGAGCGAGTAACTATTATTGACCACTACTACCACCAACCAAATATAGGAAGAAATCTCTTAGAAATGATGACATGTGCTTATAATTTCATTTTATGTGTCTTAATTTGACTAGATGTGATACACGTTCCTCAATTTTTGTATCTTGAGGTAATATAGGAAGTCTTTCACTAAAGATAAGCTTAAGATCGAGTTTAAGTTCTATACACCAACAAAATGATCCTACTAAATTCTTTTGAAAGCCTAGATAAATGTTGCAAGATATCTAATTTTGATAATAAGATAAGTACCCGCCATACTGCAAAAGGTGTGACATGATAGTTGAAACAGGCACATTTAAAAAAAAAAAAGTCAATAAGACAAATAAATTGAAACGAACTAATATGATTATTGTTTTTTGTTAAGACAGACAAATCGAAACAGATTAAATATGTAATGGTGGTTGTTTTTTGTTAAGACAAATAAATTGAAACAGACTAATTATGATTATTGTTTCTTGTTAAGACAAATAAATTGAGACAAGACAAAATATGAATATTGTTTTCTGTTAAGACAAACAAATTGAAACAAATTAAATATGGTGGTTGTTTTTTGTTAAGACAAACAAATTGAAACATACTAATTATGATTATTGTTTTTTGTTATGACAAACAAATTGAAATGGACTAAATATGGTTGTTGTTTTTTTTGTCAAGACAAACAAATTGAAACAGACTAGTTATGGTTATTGTTTTTGTTAAGACAAACAAATTGAAATGGACTAAATATGGTTATTGTTTTTTTGTCAAGTCAAATAAATTGAAAACGGACTAAATATGGTTATTGATTTTCGTTAAGAAAAACAAATTGAAACGGACTAAATTTGGTTATTGTTTTTTTGTTAAGACAAACAATTTGAAACGGACTAAATATGGTTGTAGTGTTTTTGTTAAGACAAACAAATTGAAACACACTAATTATGATTATTGTTTTTTGGTTAAAAAAAACAAATTGAAACGGACTAAATATGGTATTGTTATTTTTTTTTTTGAAGGTTCATGAGAAAAGGTCTCACTCTCATGCAAGTGATGAGGAGAAGAAAGTTACTACAAGAAAGCACAAGGCTGAGGCGGCGCCAAAGAAGTCGAAAATCGCCAATGAAGGCGAGGATAATGATAAGGTTAATGGGCGATCGAGTGTTGCGGATGTGGCAGCTGAATTTGAGAAGTTTTGTAGAGAGACAAGAGAACATCTCTCCATCAAACAAATGCGCGAAATTCTCGAAGCCAATGCCCGGGATGCTTCAATAGCTGATGAGGCTGTTGTACCTAGATGGTTTGTCACATTTATCTTTCTTAATTGTTATGCTTCTTTTGTAGTGTTTTTAAGTGTTTGAGTTGAGAGATCTTTTGGAAACAGCCTCTCTACCTCCATGAGGTAGGGGTAAGGTTCGTTAAGTCAGGAGGCGGGAATAGAGATAGAATGCTACTGATAGACATTATATCATGACGTAATAGCCAACTTTAAGGTTTGTGTACACTCTATCCACTTCAAATCCCATCTATGAGATTTTACTTCATATGTTGTGTAGTTTAGTTTAACTCTATCCTCTTTCGACCTCGGACTTCACCCGTGGGATTGGGGGATTTCACGAGGTATGTTGTTATTGTTTGTTTGTTTAAGTTACGCACTCTTGGTGTGTAAGATTTTGCGCTTAGTAGGCTAGTTACCATAATTTTGGTTGAATCTTTTACACTATTAACATAGTTTTAGCTTCGTTTTACGATGTTACTTTCTCTAACTAGTGTGTTTTCAATTTTAGGATCTGTTCTAAAAAAGTTGACTTAGAAACTATTCAACTTTGAATTTTTCATTTTGATCCGTCGAGATACTTGCTATATAGACACAAATGTTTGGTCGTAAGCTAAATTTATGTCATACGCTTTCCTTTTTAGTTTGTTCTAGGAAGTCAGACTTCCTTACTCGGAAACAATTTAGCTTTGAACTTTCATTTTGTTTGAGATATCTATAGTCACATAAATGATTTTCACGTCGTCAAATCATGACGAGTTCGAATTGGATACAAATTTATATTTTTGGATACCTATTAATAGGATTTCGATTTACACGTTCTTATAAAAAGATTTTAAGTGTTGCAACAGTTCAGTTTATGATATGTTTTGTTACTGAACTATGCTTGTTAGAGAATGTTATATGAAGTGAACTTACTGAACTATGCTTGTTAGCCAAGACATACTATTCTATGGTCCTGTCGGCGATTGTCCAGTTTGTGGTGGCACGTTAGAGTTTTCTGGCGACGGCTATCATTGCCAGGGAGCATATAGTGAGTGGTCCAGTTGTGTTTACAGCACTAGGTCTCCACCAAGAAGAGAAGAGCCTACAAATATCCCTGAATCTATTGGAAAAACTCCCGTCTACGATGTAATGTGCCAAACACTTCTTTACATTCATAACTAGCTGTATAATACGGGTACGACGATCTAAATCGATTGTTTGTTCATGTTAATATGATAGCTGATTGAGAAACATAGAGACCCGAAAAGTCGCCCCAGGCGGGAAATAGCTGTAGCAGATAAACCATTTGTAGGAATGATGATTGCTCTTGCAGGCCGTCTTTCTCGAACCCATGTATGTGTATATACATTATTTCCATATATTTATGTTATTAAAGTGCGTTGGATCATTGTTTTGGTATGACATGAAGACTTCTTCTCTATAGCAATATTGGAAGAAAAAGATCGAGAAAAATGGAGGGAAAGTGGCTAATTCTGTTATTGGTAATGATCCAAATCTTATGTTAATTTGATGCAATGCCTTCAATCGTAACCTTAAAAACTAAAATGGCTTCGTTATGGCAGGGGCAACGTGCCTTGTGGTTTCTCCCTCAGAGCGAGATCGTGGTGGCTCGTCTAAAGTAGCTGAAGCAGTGTATGTACATGTAAAGATTTTTTTGCATGAATTCGATTAGTTTTGGCGATAATATCTTACAGCTAGGTGCTGTACGTTCCTCAGGGAGAGGGGTATCCCAGTAGTGAGGGAGGCTTGGCTGACCGATAGCATCAAGGAAAAACAAGCTGAAACGTTAGATGCATACGATATTGCAAGTGATATTGCGGTAGAAGGGAAAGGTCTTGCACTAGATCAGCAAGATTCCAGTGTCGTAGCACTTGAAACCTTAACAGCTGAGGTACTATTTCAAGCTTTTGAGTTCAATAGTGATTGGTTTCCTTTTTCGATTTTTTAGATAGAAACTGTACTCATTTGCCAAAATTGGTTTGACATGGTTGTAGCTAAAAGTGTTTGGAAAGAGAGGTGTGCATATTGACAGTAAGCTGCAGAATGAAGGTGGAAAAATATTAGAGAAAGATGGCATATTGTACAATTGTGCTCTCACTGTTTGTGATCAAGGGAGGAACCTGAACGAGTACGGATCAAGAACTAATATTTTCTTTTATAATTTCAAGGTAGTAACTAATAGAAATGTTTAAAATGGTGTAGCTTCTGCATTATGCAACTTATTGTGGCACGAGAGAACCGCTTGTACCTTTATTACAGAAAGGGAAAAATTGGTGACAGCCCCAGAGCAGATGACAAGCTGGAGGAATGGGAAAATGTGAACGATGCTATTAGAGAATTCGCAAAGCTCTTTGAAGAACTGACGGGAGGTCAGTTCGAACTCTGGGAAAGAGAGAAGAAGATTCATAAGAAAAATATGAAGTTCTTCCCTATTGATATAGTATGTGCTCTCTTAACTTCCTGGAATCAAGTATATTTGGTGTTTCGATAATTCAGTTTAAAGATAACGATGTGGTGAATTGTAGGATGATGGCGTTGAAGTAAGGTATGGTGGACTAGGCCTTAGGCAACTCGGGGTTGCTGCTGCACATAGTAAGCTTGATCCGAAGGTAGCAAATTTAATGAAAGTCCTCTGTAGCCAGGAGATTTACCGGTAATGTCCTTTAAGATTACTCTTTTGTTGTTTGTTTACATGTGTACGCGACTCTTACCTTATCTGTTGAATGAAGGTATGCTCTAGTGGAGATGGGATATGACTCACCTGAGATTCCTATCGGGATGGTTACTGATCTTCATTTGAGAAGATGTTAGTCTTTCTCGTCTTTGTGCATTCTCCGTTGGCGATTGCTATTAACATTTTAAGTAACTTTGTAACCACACAGGTGAGGAAACCCTCAAAGAATTTGTGGAGAAACTGAAATCTTCAACGGTGACGGGGAACAAAGCAGACGCCTTTTGGGCTGATTTCACCCAGAGATGGTTCACTCTCATACCGACTACAAGGCCCTTTCCCTTTAAAGACTATGAAGAACTTGCGGACCAAGTAAATTGCATATCAGTGAACAGTTCATTTTTCGTTTGCGGGTTTGAGTTCCTCTCTTATAGACTTGTCAGATGATAATTTATTGATGTGTTTCTCGTGTTGTGAAAATTTAGGGTGCTTCTTCTTATGAGGCTATTCGAGATATCAATACCGCCTCCCGTCTTATAGGAGATATGTCAGGCTCAACGTTGGATGATCCTCTTTTTGAGCGTTATGTGAAGCTAAACTGTTCTGTTTCACCCCTTGAGAAAGAGGAAGATGATTACAAAATGATAGTGAAGTACCTGGACAAAACTTATGATCCAGTGAGAATCGGTGATGTCGTAAGATAATTTCGTTTCACTCGATCTCCTAAAGTCTGAAGTTCATTTTGGATATCGATTTATGACAAAATAAGTGAAGCTTTGATCTGAAGTGAGGTTATCTGTTTTCTTCAGAGCTATGGTGTATCGGTTGAGAATATCTTTGCTGTTGAAGCAAGTGCATGCCCCTCTCTTGATGACATCAGGAAATTGCCCAACAAGGTTCTGCTATGGTGTGGTAAGTAACTCTTAGATCAAGATTTCGTCTTATTATAGAGACGAGTGAACGGATTAACGACCTTAAAATAACAATACGTACATTACTTGCTCTTTGCTAACAGGGACTAGGAGTTCAAATCTATTGAGGCACTTGCAGATGGGGTTCTTGCCCTCAACTTGTTCACTTCCTGTACCAGGATACATGGTATGTGCGGGCATGTAACATTTGTTTTTGTAGAAATGATGTCTGTTATTTTCTGTAGTCTGTTTTCCTTTTCGGGTAGGGAATACCTTCTTTGGGGTTTATATTTTGTTTTTTGCAGTTTGGAAGAGCTATCGTTTGTTCGGACGCTGCAGCAGAAGCAGCCAGATATGGATTCACAGCTGTAGATAGGCCAGAAGGTTTCTTGGTTTTGGCTGTTGCCTCGCTAGGAGAAGAAATCCAAGAGTTCTCAAGTCCACCTGAGGTACAATAGAAAATGATGCTAATTGATTTTCTCTTACTTGTCAATGAGGATCTTACTTAGTATTGAACGCCGATAGTCGAGGCTGGCTGTCCCCCCTATCATCCAGTGTCTTAGGCTCTTGGCCAACTCTTTTCTTGTGTCAAACTAGTAGAGTAGGCAGTTAGTATACCGATAGTCGGCTGCCCGTCCCTATCATCCCGTTTCTTAGGCTCTTGGCCAAGTCTTCTTCTTGTGTCCGTGTCTCTCTTTTGTCTGGTCTTAGGTTCTTACTCAACAATTTTCTCATCTCCGTATCTCTCTTTTGGCTTGAACTTGTGATTCGTGATAGCTACTCATATGCGCCAAAGTAACTTGCTCACATGCTGGGTCCCTAAACTTGCTAGCTATTTCTATAAGACTCCGGATTGACTCGGGGCTGGAGCAAGTTGGCCTGCGGAATTAGGCTGATGCCTAAACTTGCTAGCTACTCCTTAGGACTCTGGATTGACTCGGGGCTGGAACGCCTAAACTTGCTAACTCTACTCCTCTAAGACTCTGGACGAACTCGGGACTGGAGCAAGTTGGTGTGGGGTATAGAGCTAACATCAAATTTTGCACCAAATGCAGGACACTATATCTCTGGAGGAGAAGGGGATTGGAGCTAAAGGGCTTGGCAAGAAGAAAACAGACGAGTCAGAGCATTTTGTGTGGAAGGACGACATTAAAGTCCCTTGTGGCAAGTTGATTCCATCAGAGCACAAGGAAAGCCCTCTCGAGTACAATGAATATGCTGTATATGATCCACAACAGGTACTTATATAATAAGAAGAGAAGATGGTCTAAATTGAAGTTTGAAAGTTAAATATATATGATCTTTCGTTTTATCTCATAGGTAAGCATAAGGTTCTTGGTGGCGGTGAAATACGAGGAGCAAGACGTGGAGTATGAAGCAGTTGAGCAGCCCGAGGGATAACCAACATTATGGGAAGAAAGTGAAGGAAGACCAGAGAAGGGCTGTACATGGACATTTTGCCTTTTCTCTAATCAAGACTTTGTTATGGGATTTTGTAGTACTTTTTGGGGCATAGGATGTGGGAACTTGTGTTTGTTAAATGTTAAATAAATCATTATGAAGTTTGTTTTTGTAGTTGTGGATGTTTGGTTCTTGATCCTGGTTAGATGGTTGGGCACAATTGTGTATATATTGCAACTAAGTGCTATAGTATATGCTATGTGGATGAAGTGTTATGTTCTACATCTTTTTTTTTCTTAGTCCATGTGTTCTTATGATTATTATGTTTTTCTGGTTTGATCCACCAATTAGAAAGTTAAAACTATGCATGAACTGTTAGTATGGGTTAGGTCGGCCTAGTTTAGCTTAGCTAGCCCAATTCAAGGTTGGACTACTATTTTTGAAGTCCATCAGAGAATGAGACCAGTGAGGCATCTTCTTTTTTGATCCATCATTGACAAAGTTAAAACTATTCATCACATGAGCTATCAATATAGGTCAGGCTTTGTTCGGCCATGGTTAGGGTTAGGCTTTTCGGCCGGTCAATGTAGGCTTGTTCGGCCGGTTAATATGGGTTAGGGTTAGTCGGCTAATATGGGTTAGGGTTGGCCTTGTTTGCCGGTTAATATGGGTTAGGGTTGGGCCCGATCAATACGTAGGCACATATTAGGCTTGTTTGGTCGGTTAATATCGGTCAGGGTTAGACTTGCCGGTCAATATGTAGGCTTGTTCGGTCAATCAATATAGGTTAGTGTTAGGCTTGTTAGTTGGTCAATATGGGCTAGGTTAGGCATGTTTGGCCGATCAATGTAGGCTTGTTCGACCAGTCAATATAGGTCAGGGTAAGGCTTGTTCGATCGATCAATATGGCTAGGGTTAGGCCTGTTTGGCCATGCTTGTTTGCTTGGGTTAGGGTTAGGCTTGTTCTACCGGTCTTGTTTGGCCAGTCACTATGGGTTAGGGTAAGATTTGTTAGGGTCAATTAGGTTTTTTCGGGTCAATATGAGTTAGGCTTGTACCTTGCCCAATTTAGGTTTGAAGCTCATTTAAGAATGAGACTGATGCACTTTGCCCAATTGAGGTTGGACTATAATTCTTAAAGCTCATTTAACAATGAGAGCAACCTATGTATGGTATACATCGTAATCTCAAGATCAGATATTTGTGCATTTTTTCAATATGTTGTACACTTAAGTTGGTCCAAACATCCGTGTTTTAACTATGTCACTATTTTGTTGTTATTTTTTTTTTTTCCGTTTGTTGTCATTACTCGTACGTTTTTTGGTACTGTGCTTCTCTTCATTTCATATTATTTCATCCTTGTTATCGTTCTCATTTTTGTACTCCTTTTTCCAATCAATTTGTAAATGATTCTGTTTTAAGTCAAGGATGCATAAAAAACAATCTATCTATACTCTCTATCTATACTTTTACGAGGTACGAATGAAATTTGTTACATTCCATCAGTTTCAAACTCCATGATAAAAGAACATATGTTTCCTTAATAGGCAGCCCTACGTGTAGCTCACGCGCGTATGACAACATTTCTCCTGTAAATTGGATTCTTTCAAACTTGAAATCCATTTCTCCTTGTAAATTCAACTTTCAAATTCTCAAATTTCGATTCTTTCAAATGTTTTCCGATCTCCTTATTACCTTCGATCTCTAATCAATTTTTCATTGAATTAACCAAAAATCCCCAATTTCTAGGGTTCATATCTACTGTCAAACTCACCTAATCCACCAAAAAAAATGCTCAAAAGCTTCAGAAAGATCCATTACTTAGGACACTGTTCATACGATTTTTTCTAAAATCAGCTTTTTTTCTGAACACTCTTTTGAGTTCTGAGCAAAACCCAGAAAGTTTATTGGCTAGTTTTGTGGTTTTTCGGAACACCCTTTTGAGTTCTGATCAAAACCCATAAATTTGTTTGGTTAATTGTGTGATTTTTCGGACACCCTTTTGAGTTCTGATCAGAACCCAGAAATTTTCTTGTTTTTTTTTTCTATAGGATTGAAGATGTATAGCAATTTTAAGGAGCAAGCAATTGAGTTTGTAAGGCAAGCAGTGCAAGAGGACAATGGTGGAAACTATGCCAAGGCATTTCCGTTGTATATGAATGCATTGGAGTACTTTAAGACCCATTTGAAGTACGAGAAGAATCCTAAGATTAAGGAGGCAATTACCCAGAAATTTACAGAGTATTTACGCCGGGCGGAGGAGATTCGGGCTGTGTTGGATGAGGGTGGGAGTGGGCCTGGTCCAAATGGAGGAGATGCAGCTGTGATGGCTAAGCCTAAGACTAAGCCCAAGGATGGTGAAGATGGGGAGGATCCTGAGCAGTCTAAACTTAGGGCTGGGCTTAATTCAGCAATTGTTAGAGAGAAACCTAATGTGAAGTGGAATGATGTTGCTGGATTGGAGAGTGCCAAACAGGCGTTGCAGGAAGCTGTCATTTTGCCTGTGAAATTCCCTCAGTTCTTCACAGGTGTGTGTATGCTTTTGTTGGATTGTTTTTGTGTTATTGTGGTGTTTTGCTAGTAAAGATTGTTGCTTTAATTGATGGTTTGCTTTGTGATTATGAAGTAGCTTAAACACAATTGTTTTTTGGCATAATACATAAACAGAAGCTCAAACTTGGTCTTAGCTAGCTAGTAAGCTCTCCAACCTTGCATATGCACATCTAGACACTTCAACTCGTCTCCACTATGTCCGTTAAACACTCCAACTTACAAAATGATCATCTAGACATCTCCTAAGTCAGCCGAGGTGTCTTGGTGTGCACTCTCAAAGTTGGAGTGCTTACTTGCTAGGTGAGATCAAGTTTGAGTGTATTGTTTATGTATTATGCCTTATTTCTTTTGGGTAAAGGAAGTAGAAATAAGTCAATAAGATGTTAGGTGTTGTTAAAGGGATTATAGTGCTTATTATGCAGTGGGAAGTGGGAAGTGGGAACTACAGGCAGTTATACACAGAGTTTTATGTTGCAAACCAAACACTTTCGACTCCTAGTTAGAAAGATTTTCACTTATGTCAGGGTTACATGGGTTCCAATAGTTATAGTTTTTAACTTATAGAAAGAAGTAAGTTTGAGTCTTTACCTATTGAATGTTTTAAACCGTTTCAATTTGGGGAACACTAAGTGCCAGGTTAGTCTGTGGATAACTGAATATGAGTAGAAAATGAAAATGCTTTCTGTTGAGCATGTGTAGGAGTTCTTAGAGTATTAGTGATGTTGTGGATGAGTTATTTTCTCTACATTCGAAATGCCTTACAACTTTTAAGCATTTGTCTGTGTGCGTTTTGAAATGTGAAGTTTGGCAAAGAAAGTGGGTATTCTTTGCCTGTGACTGCGTGGTTGTGAGCAAATTGTCTTATATATTTGGGAGACTGATTGGTTAATTGCATTGGTACGAGAGGTGATCTCCGAGTAAATCCCACAATTTCGAATTTCTCTTTATAGTTGGCCCACGATTCATGTTACAACTCCTCCTAGCTCAACCAAAAGAGTTGTAGTGGGATAAAAATCATTAAGGCAAAAAACATGTGAATATTATGTTCTTTTTCTCTTCGTGGTACATTAGAGATGGTTGAATAGTTTATCCATGTGTGCATCACATAACTTGAGTAATTTTTTGGGTGCTTTTGTTCACACCAATTTGAGTGCTTTTTTCTCCTTTCTCATGTACCTACAGGCAAGAGACGACCATGGAGAGCTTTTCTTCTTTATGGTCCTCCTGGGACAGGGAAGTCTTACTTGGCCAAAGCTGTTGCTACTGAAGCAGAATCCACCTTTTTTAGGTATTTGTCCTCCTACTTGCAATTGTGTTTGTTTATAATGTGTCCATTTTACTGCAAAATGGAGCTATCAACTTCAGATCTTTCCTGATTCACTGCCGCTTTTATTTTGGAAAAAAACAAAGGCTGTATTTAAATTGCAAATTTGGTACATTATATCACCTGTCATTAGTAAACGAAAAAGATCTTGAGCAAAATGAGAATCTTCTTAGCAGCCCTAAAGATTATAAAGGAAAATTATAGAATATCAATGCTAAAAAGAAGTCTGGGGAGAAGATGCAACCGATTTTGGCCATATGGTTGTTAGGTTCTTTATTTTATTTTCTGTATAGTTTATCTTTTGGCCTTCCTTTCCATAATTTGTTATCTGTATAGTTTTTATGACCTATCTTTCTCATAATTTGTGTTGATTTTCTTCTTTTTATAGATGATGTTTTTATGTAATCTGGCTCCTTAATCAAAGAATCAGAAGTAGTAAGGAACATAAAGGGCTCAATCACTAAATACAGAATGTGGTTCAATATCCAAGTCAACTAGGAAATTTTTACATTGCCTGTGTTTTCCTTTTTGGAGTGTGGGATGGTTCTTGTGCCTTTTGAGTTGGCTGATGTAAGCCTCTTTATATACTCAATATGTCCAGAATGTTTTGTTTTGTTTAAATCGTAATTAACTCCTGCTAATTTAACATCTTGGTCATGATCCATGAGTTAAGGGCTTTGTAGTTTCATGGGTGTTGCTCGTTATTTGTTGTGGGAGGTGATTGCTTATTAATTATACTTCCTCCATCCCAAAATAAGTGTCACCTTGGCAAAAATCACATCCATTAAGAAATCAATAAAAATAATGTGTAGTTTACTAAACTACTTTATTTAATAAATATCTCCTGAAAACTGAACACTACTAAGAAGATGGAGTATAAGGATATAGTTGAAAAAACATACTAATTTTGTCTTGAATTCCTAAGGTGACACTTATGTTGGGACAATTTTTTTTGCTAAGGTGACACTTATTTTGGGACGGAGGGAGTAGTATTTATAATAGCTTTATTTTTGTTGAGGCTTTGTGATTCTTTTGAATATCTTCTTTCCATGAGGTTCTTTTCCTTCATAAATGTCATATCTGGGTTGTCCCCCTCGGTGGTGTATCACTTGCAGATCTATACATCTAGGACAGAATGTGATGTTGGAATTGGTTGATAAACATACTCTGGTATCCAAGGGTGTTTAATGTTTTGTTTTGGTACCAATTTTATAGAGCAGCCGTGCCATAGAGGAACACATCCAGCCTTAGTGATAATATCAATGGCTTTGCATGTGCATCTTAGGAAGTATTCAGGATGTGAAGGCTTTAGTCTAGGTCTAGCATATGGGGATGACCAATGAGCAATTTTTTTTGGATTTTATGGTTCTGCATCTCAGCATTATCCTGATTTTAACCTCTGGATGAGATCATCTTGTATATCTCCAGTTTGTTAGACACATCTCACTTACTGCCAACGCAAGTGATGCTAACCCATGAATCTTAAGATCAGACCAGTACATCATGCAATATGTTGATGTAGAGCAGAGTCAAATTGAACCTTCAGCTAAGGCCTTGTTTGTGATTGCAGTAATTTCAATTACAATTCAAAGCTTACAATAATAAAATTTCAGTAGGATTATACAATCAGGATCCATCAGTTTTGTTTTGTTGCAAAGACTTCCAATGGAGGTCAACATGTAGAGCTTTTGCTTTGTAGTAGTTGTTCTTTTATGCTAACCCCGCCAACAACAAAAAAATCTGTCCTGTCACCGGACTCCTGTGGGGGTTATTGGGGTGCCAAACATTTCCTGAGTTGTGAAAACCAAGGGATAGCATGTGAAATCATGCAATATGTTGATGTCTTTCTAGAAGCAAAAAGTAATATGTATAATGGCCTTTCCCCTGATTTTTTGATATTCTCTGCTGCCATTATGTGGGAGATTTCAAGATGCCTGTGTCCTCGATAGTCGAATGATCCTATACCTGCAAATGTTCTAATCTCTGCGGTTCTCAGTGGTACTAAATCTTCCATTTGCACTATTGATTTCTCTTTTAAACTTGCACGTAACCATCTTGATGGATGCATATAAACATGAGTTGCTTGCATGAATATAGTCGTCATGTGTCTGCTCTTTGTCAGCTATTTTTTCAGTTTCCCATTTTCAAGAACTTACGCTGTAAAGTTGGCGAGTGCCAACTGCTATTTTCATGCAGCGTCTCGTCATCAGACCTTGTATCCAAGTGGATGGGTGAAAGTGAAAAGCTAGTTTCAAACCTTTTCCAAATGGCTCGTGAAAGCGCTCCCTCCATTATATTCGTTGATGAAATTGATTCCTTGTGTGGGCAGCGAGGAGAAGGAAACGAAAGTGAAGCTTCTCGACGTATTAAAACAGAACTCCTTGTGCAGATGCAGGTAATTGATCTATCATAGCTATTATGTGGTTCCTTGAACTGTCATAACCAACTTCAACCTATCAGAAAGAAAAGAGGAAGAGAAACCCCCCGGCTATAGATTTCTTTTTCTTATTTTTTTTTTTTTCAGGGTGTTGGTCACAATGATGATAAAGTTCTTGTACTTGCGGCAACAAATACACCCTATGCCCTAGATCAGGTGAAGAATGATCTGCACTTTAAAGTTGTGGATCTTAGAAATTTATTGCTGACGGAAATTGTCCTCTACAGGCTATACGGCGAAGATTTGATAAGCGTATCTACATTCCGCTCCCAGATTTGAAGGCACGGCAACACATGTTCAAAGTAAATCCTGTTCTGTGATTTTTCTTGGAAAGTGAAGTTCAAAAAGGAAATATACTACAACCCTTCGGGGTGGCCCAGTGGTTTGAGCTTGGAACTTTCATGTTGGAGGTCTCAAGTTCGAAACCCCTTGCCAGCGAAAGCAAGGGGTTTTGCCTTCTGGGTCGAGCTCGTCGCACCAGGCTTGCCTAGTGCGGGTTACCTCTCCTATGTGGTTTGCGAGCTATTGCATAGGAGCGGGGGTTTTACCCTGTGCGCACCCAAAGGGTAGCGGCTGCGGGTTTCCCTTGTCATCCAAAAAAAAAAAAAGGAAATATACTGCAAGTCGACTTGTGAGAGCTAGAGTTATTTAGATTGGCTTGTTACACGTGCAGGTTCATTTAGGTGATACCCCCCATAACTTGAGCGAGAGTGACTTTGAAGACCTGGCCCGTAAGACAGAAGGTTTTTCTGGTTCAGATGTTTCTGTTTGTGTAAGTCTGGACCCTAATGAATTTGACTTTATGCCCAACATGTTGTTTGTGAGTTTGTAGTTGGAAGAGACCCTTTCTTCTACACCAATCCACTTGAACTTGCTAAACACTGAAGGAAAAAAGGGGGCAATTCCTCTTTATTCTCCTAATATATTTATATACCTTCTCTTCTTGGACAGGTCAAGGATGTGCTATTTGAACCCGTACGTAAGACACAAGATGCTGTGTTCTTTACTCAGACTTCTAATGGTACCTGGATACCATGCGGACCAAAGCAACAGGGTGCTGTGCAGACAACTATGCAGGAGCTTGATGCTAAAGGACTTGCATCCCAGGTAGATATTTGGGATACATTTATAGTTCGAGATTACTGCCATAATTAATTTTTAATCTGGTCACTTAGCCAAATCTTGTGCTTGTATGAGTTTTAGCTGGAATATATTGGGGCCGGGGCCTACAACTGCACACGTCTGGAAACTTGACTTATTTCAAGTCACTAGTAATGCAATAATTAAATGTGATTCTAACGTTACTGTTTGCACATCATATGGTTATACTGAAGTCTGAACTAAAATGTAAGAAGATATTGTGCCTTTACTGAACTACATCTGCCTATGTGTCAATGACTCAATTCTGAATAGCTTGATTACCCCGAAAAAGGAAGAATTAGTAGCTAATATTAGAATCAAACAGTAATATACTCAGTGTGATCCCCACAAGTGGGGTCTGGGGAGGATAGTGTCCTTACCCCTACCTTATGAAGGTAGATAGGCTATTTGCGACAGACCCGTGTCTCAGTAGCTGATATTAGAATCATCTAGTAATGTTTTAGTATGAAGTTCTAATTTGGCTTTGGATAAATTGTCCTCTTTAACGGGCAGGACTAGTTAAGCATCTTGCTGATTAATGCCTTTGCAGATCATACCGCCCCCCATTACAAAGACAGACTTTGATAAGGTTCTTGCTCGTCAAAGGCCAACAGTTAGTAAATCCGACCTTGAAGTGCATGACAGATTCACAAAGGAGTTTGGAGAAGAAGGTTGATGAGATTGATGTATACTGCTACACCTGGAGTTGCCATGATTTGTGTTCTTTCTCCCCTCTACTTGTCTGAAAAATTTGCGTTATTCAAAGGCTCTTCAAATGGGAAATTGTCATTGTTTACCTTCTTGGATTGTATTAGTTTTAGCTTTGCATGTATTTATTAATGTCAAGACAGAACATTTTGCTAGTCTCTTTGTTGTATTCCTTTTACAATTCTATTTGCAGGCAGTTAATTCACAATTTGTCAGCAAGTGCTGCTAATAGTAACAACAAAGCTGGTAACCTCTCTTTTCTTGTGGCCAACTTATTTAGAGTGTAGTTAAAACTCACGTGCCGAGGGAGCTTCCTCGGCTTAACTAGTAAAGTTGTTGTCATGTGATAAGGAGGTCACACGTCGAGCTGTGTCATCATCCATAGGAAACAAGAATAGCAGTAACGCCTTCAAGTGTGTATTTGACCTTTTAATTCTAATTTCAATATTGAATGAAGGTGGTACGCTGTAGTGGAGATGGAACTGATCTTCATTTTGAAAAGATGTTCTTAGTCTTAGGCTCTTGGCCAACACTCTTTTCTAGTAAAATAAAATATCCCTTTGCTGATTTTTTATTTGTCACTGTTTGACTTGACACACCCATAAAGAAAATGATTATCGACAAAAAATTTCGGAAATAGGAAACATAATAGACAATGAGGTTCTATATCTATAGTTTTGATAATTGCGCTCCATAGCTATAGATTTGTTACCTATGGAGGTTGTGGTTGCATATTTTTCGTCCGTTTGTATACACAAATAGGGTTAGTCCATACAAATTCTGAATTTATACATTTAGAAATTTTTCAAAACTCCGTTTTGTATATTTCGCTTGCCAATATATAAATAGGGTAATTTATTATGATTTTTTCATAAATCGTATACAAAACAACTAGGGTAAATATATATATAATTTTGAATTTTATACAATCAGAAATCAAAGTGTACAAATTCTGGAATTATACAAATAAGATAAATTATACAAATCATGCTAATAGCAAGATTGAGCAAAACTATAGCGGTGTGTAACTATAATATTTAATATGATTTAAATATTTGCTATTTTGCATAATTTGTAAAATAAAAATCTATTTTAAAAATACGTAACAAGTAAAATGAACTGTATGAGTTATGAGTGAGATATATTTTTGAGTCATTTCATTTTTAATTAGCAACATTTTTGACCTTTTTCCGTTCCTTAACAGCAGCCCTTGGTGTATGACAAAAACACTTTCCCCTGTAAATTTCAACGTTCAAACTCACAAATTACGATTCTTTCAAATGTTTTCTTCTTCCATAATCCAACCTTCGATCTCTAATCAATCTTTTTCTTAAATCAAAACCAAAATCCCCAATTTTTAGGGTTCCTAATCCACCCAAAAAAGCTCAAAATCTTCAAAAAGATCCATTACTCAGAACACTGTTTATATGATTTTTTTTTCTTAAATCAACTTTTTTCGAACACCCTTTTGAGTTCTGATGAAAACCCATTAATTTTCTTGGTTAGTTTTGTGGTTTTGCGGACACCCTTTTGAGTTCTGATCAAAACCCTGAAATTTGCTTGGTTAATTTTGTGGGTTTTTTTTTTCTATATGATCGAAGATGTATAGCAATTTCAAGGAGCAAGCAATTGATTACGTAAGGCAAGCAGTGCAAGAGGACAATAGTGGAAACTATGCCAAGGCATTTCCGTTGTATATGAATGCATTGGAGTACTTCAAGACCCATTTGAAGTACGAGAAGAATCCTAAGATTAAGGAGGCAATTACCCAGAAATTTACAGAGTATTTACGCCGTGCGGAGGAGATTAGGGCTGTGTTGGATGAGGGTGGGAGTGGGCCTGGTCCAAATGGAGGAGATGCAGCTGTGATTGCTAAGCCTAAGACTAAGCCTAAGGATGGTGAGGATGGGGAGGATCCTGAGCAGTCTAAGCTAAGGGCTGGGCTTAATTCAGCAATTGTTAGAGAGAAACCTAATGTGAAGTGGAATGATGTTGCTGGATTGGAGAGTGCTAAACAGGCATTGCAGGAAGCTGTCATTTTGCCAGTGAAATTCCCTCAGTTCTTCACAGGTGTGTGTATGCTTTTGTTGGATTGTTTTTGTGTTATTGCTGCATTTTGCTAGTAAAGATTGTTGCTTTGATTGATGGTTTCCTTGTGATTCTGAAGTAGCTTAAACACAATTATTTTTTGGCATAATACATAAACAGACACTCAAACATGCCCTCAGCTAGCAAGTAAGCACTCCATCTTGACACTTCAACTCGTCTCCACTCTGTCCGTTGAACACTCCAACTTACAAAATGATCATCTAGACACCTCCATAATTTATGAGCTACATCAGTGCAGGGTATCCACGAGACATAGTGGGGGCAAGTTGTAGTTTTTAGTTGCCAGTTGAGAGCTGAGGCCAAGTTTGAGTGTCTGTTTATGTATTATGCCTTAGTTTTTTTTTGGGTAAAGGAAGTAGCAATATGATGTTAGGTGTCGTTAAAGGGATTATAGTGCTTATTATGCAGTGGGAATTATAGGCAGTTATACAGAGTTTTATGTTGCAAACCAAACACCATGGAGTATTAGTTAGAAGACACTTATGTCATAATTGGGGTTACATGGGTTCCAATAGTTCTAGTTTTTAACTTATGGAAAGAAGTAAGTTTGAGTCTTTACCTATTGTACATTTTAAACCCTTTCAATTTGGGGACCACAAAGTGCCAGGTTAGTCTGTAGATAGCTGAATATGAGTAGAAAATGAATTGCTTTTTGTTGAGCATGTTTAAGAGTTCTTAGGTTATTAGTGATGCTGTGGATGAGTTAACTTCTCTACATTCTAAATGTCTTTCAACATTTGTGTGAGCGCGTCTGTGCATGTGTTTTGAAATGTGAAGTTTGGTAAAGAAAATGCTGAAGTCTACAATGAAGAAGGCTAGGCTGCCAAAGGGCCTTAGGTACAATTTTGGGAGTCTCATGACTAGATTCCTGAAGAGCCTCGATGTGAAGGAGGAAGTTCTTTGCCTGTGACTGCATGATCTTGAGCAAATGGTCTTCTATACTTGGGTAACTGATTGGTTAATTGCATTGCTTAGCAATTAGAGACAGTTGGTTGTCTGGCTTTTTCTTTTGAAGTATGAGAGGTGAACTCTGAGTAAATCCCACATTTTGGAATTTCTCTTTATAGTTAGTCCAGGATTCATGTTACAGCTCTTCCTAGCTCAACCAAAAAAGTAGTAGTGGGATAAAAATCATTAAGGAAAAAAAACTTGGTGAGTAATATGTTCTTTTTCTCTTTGTGTTATATTAGAGATGGTTGAGTGGTTTTGCAACGTGTGCATGACATAACTTGAGCAATCTTTTGGGTGCTTTTGTCCACAACAGTTTGAGTGTTTTTTTTCTCCTTTCTCATGTACCTACAGGCAAGAGGCGACCGTGGAGAGCTTTTCTTCTTTATGGTCCTCCTGGGACAGGAAAGTCTTACTTGGCCAAAGCTGTTGCTACTGAAGCAGAATCCACTTTTTTTAGGTATTTGTCTTCCTACATGCAATTGTGTTTGTTGATAATGTTGTCCATTTTACAGCACATAGAAGCTATCAACTTCAGATATTTCCTGATTCACTGCAGCTTTTATTTTGTAAATACGAAAGGCTGTATTTAAATTGCAAAATTTGTACATCATATCATCTGTCATTCGTGAAGAAAAAAAGATCTTGAGCAAAATGAGGATCTGCTTAGCAGCCCTAAAGATTGTAAAGGAAAATCTCAGAATACCAATAAGAAGTCGGGGGAGAAGATGTACCATTTGCTTGTTAGGTTCTTATTTAATTTCCTTTATAATTTTTTTTTTGGCCTTCCTTTCTCATAATTTGTTATCTTTATAGTTTTTATGACCTTCCTTTCTCATATTCTCTTGTTGATTTTCTTCTTTGCATGAATGATGTTTTGATGTAATTTGGTGCTTGAGTCAAGAATCAGTAGTAGTAAGGAACGTAAAGGGCTCAATCACTAAATATAGAATGTGGTTCAATATCCAAGTCGACTAGGAGTCTTTTACATTGCCTTCGTTTTCCTTCTTGGAGTGTGGGATGATGCTTGTGCCTTTGCATGGAGTTGGCTGATGTAAGCCTCTTTATATGCTCAGTACGTTCAGAATGTTTTTGTTTTGTTTGAATCTTAATTAACTCCTGCTAATTTACCATCTTGGTCATGATCCAATATCCATGATGTGGAAGTGAGACTTGCCGCACAAGTCATTCCTAAGAAGGAAAGTTTTAAGTATCTTGGGGCTGTAATCCAAGGGAGTGGCGATATCGACGATGATGTCACACATCGCGTTGGGGCTGCTTGGATGAAATGGAGGCTTGCCTCTGGAGTATTGTGTGATAAGAAAATTCCACCGAAACTTAAAGGTAAGTTCTACAGAGTGGTAGTTAGACCGGCCTTGTTGTATGGAGCGGAGTGTTGGCCAGTTAAGAACGCACATGTTCATAAAATGCATGTTGCGGAGATGAGGATGTTGAGATGGATGTGTGGGCACACTAGGAGCGACAAGATTAGGAATGAGGTTATCCGGGAGAAGGTGGGAGTGGCCTCTGTGGTGGACAAGCTGAGGGAAGCGAGACTGAGATGGTTTGGACATGTGAAGAGACGGAGTGCAGACGCCCCAGTGAGGAGGTGCGAGGTAATGGTGGTAGAGGGTACGCGGAGGGGTAGAGGTAGACCCAAGAAGTATTGGGAAGAGGTGATTAGACAAGACTTGGCTATGCTTCACATCACCGAGGACATGACTCTAGATAGGAAGGAGTGGAGGTCGCGTATTAAGGTTGAAGGTTAGTAGGGTTAGCGGGTTGTCTTCCCTTGCGAAGGCTTGGGTTGTTAGCGTTTGGAGCAGTCCTAGCCTTTTGCTGTTTACTGCGTTTCACTCCCTATATCTTTCTTGTTATTGTCTC
>NW_006239029.1:1616735-1647516 GCF_000226075.1 Solanum tuberosum | reverse complement strand
GTTGTTGTTGTTGTTGTTGTTGTTGTAGTTTCGTGGGTGTTGCTCCTTATTTGTTGTGGGAAATGATTTTCTGCTCATAAATTATACTCCCTCCATTTCAAATTAATTGAATTGTTGAGATGTTTCACACCCTTTAAGAAAAGAAGATTAAGACATAAATTAGGCATAACATTCCATTTTTACCCTAATTAATTATTGTCAAATTTATGATTAAAATAACTTAAGACTAATTAATAACTAATTCCAATGCTAACTAATGAAGGGTAAAATTGGAAGAACATTCTAAAAGTAGTCTTGAAAATTGAACAATTTTTTTAATTGAACAATTAAGTAAATTGAAAAATGAAAAATGTCTCAACAATTCAATTAATTTGAAATGGAGGGAGTAGTATTTATATTAGCTTTATTTTTGTTAAGACTTTATGGTTCTTTTGGATATCTACTTCCCATGAGGTTCTTTTCCCCCAGAAATGTCATATCTGGGTTGTCCCCCTCGGTGGTGTGTCACTTGCAGATCTATACATCTAGGACAGAATGTGATGTTGGAATTGGTTGATAAATATAGTCTGGTATCCAAGGGTGTTGAATGTTTTGATTTGGTACCAATTCTATAGAGCAGCCATGCCATAGAGGTACACATCCACCCTTAAGTCATAATATAAATGTCTTTGCATGTCCATCTTAGGAAGTATTCAGGATGTGAAGACTATAGTCTAGCATAAGGGGATGACCAATGAGCCATTGTGGGGGTTATTGGGATGCCTAACATCTCCTGAATAGAGACAACCAAGCTATAGCATGTGAAATTATTGGATTGATGCCTTTCTAGAAGCAAAATACAATATGTACACAGTACAATGACCCTTTTCCTGAAATTTTAATATACTCGGCTTCCATTTTGCGGTCCATGTCAAGATTCCTGATTCCTTGAATGATTCTATACCTGCAAGTATTCCGTGAAATCTCTGCAGTTCTCAGTGGTAATATATCTTCCATTTGCACTATCTAATTTCTCTTTTAAACTTGCACATAATCATCTTGATGGAGGGATATAAACATGAATTGCTTGCATGAATATAGTCGTTCTGTATCTGTTTCTTTGTCAGTTATTTTCTCAGTTTCCCATTTTCAAGAGCTTACGCTGTAAAGTTGGCGAGTGCCAACTGCTATTTTCGTGCAGCGTCTCATCATCAGACCTTGTATCCAAGTGGATGGGTGAAAGTGAAAAGCTAGTTTCAAACCTCTTCCAAATGGCTCGTGAAAGCGCTCCTTCCATCATATTTGTTGATGAAATTGATTCCTTGTGTGGGCAGCGAGGAGAAGGAAATGAAAGTGAAGCTTCTCGACGTATTAAAACAGAACTCCTTGTGCAGATGCAGGTAATTGATCTATCATGGCTATGGAGGAAGAGAAATCCCCCTGGCTAAAGATATTTTTTTCTTAATTTGTTTTTCAGGGTGTTGGACACAATGATGATAAAGTTCTTGTACTTGCGGCGACAAACACACCCTATGCCCTAGATCAGGTGAAGAATGATTTGCAGTAAAAAGTTGTTTATCTTTGAAATTTATTGCTGATGGAAATTGTCCTCTACAGGCTATACGGCGAAGATTTGACAAGCGTATCTACATTCCGCTCCCTGATTTGAAGGCACGGCAACACATGTTCAAAGTAAATCCCGCCTTTAAATGAAACTACTTCATCAAAAAAAAAATGTTCAAAGTAAAATTCTGTTCTGTGATTTTTCTTGGAAAGTGAAGTTCAAGGAAATATATTGCAAGTCGATTTGTGAGAGCTAGATTTATTTAGATTGGCTTGTTACACGTGCAGGTTCATTTAGGTGATACCCCCCATAACTTGAGCGAGAGTGACTTTGAAGACCTGGCCCGTAAGACAGAAGGTTTTTCTGGTTCAGATGTTTCTGTTTGTGTAAGTCTGGACCTTAATGAATTTGCCTTGATGCCCAACATGTTTTTGTCTGGTTTGTACTGAAGGTAACAAAGGCGGCAATTCCTCAATGTTCTCCTAATATATTTATATACTTTTTCTTCTTGGACAGGTCAAGGACGTGCTATTTGAACCCGTACGTAAGACACAAGATGCTGTGTTCTTTACTCAAACTTCTAATGGTACCTGGATTCCATGCGGACCGAAGCAACGGGGTGCTGTGCAGACAACTATGCAGGAGCTTGCTGCTAAAGGACTTGCATCTCAGGTAGATATTCGGGATACATGTATAGTTTGAGATCACTGCCATAAGTAGTTTTTTATTTGGTTGCAACTTTACCTTTCTCAAAAAAGAAAAAAAAGTTTTATGAGTTTTAGCTGGAATCTATTGGGGCCGGGGAGTACGACTGCACATGTCTGGAAATTTGACTTCTTTCGAGTCACTAGTAATACAGTAATTAAATGTGATTCTAGCATAAAGGTCTGCGTATCATATGATTTTGTTGAACTAAAATGTAAGAAGAGATTGTGCTTTTAATGAACTACATCTTCCTATGTGTCAATTCTGAATAGCTGATATTAGAATTAACAACAACGACAACAGACCCAGTGTGCTCCCACAAGTAGGGTATGAGGAATGTAGAGTATACGCAGTCCTTACCCTACCCTTGTTAGGTAGAGAGGGGTTGTTTCCGATAGATCCTCTGCTCAAGAAAAAAATTACTAGTAATATTTTAGTCTGAAGTTCTGATATGGCTTTACATAAACTGTCTTCTTATCTGCCGGGACTAGTTATAAACAGCTTGCTGATTAATGCCCTTGCAGATCATCCCGCCACCCATTACAAAGACAGACTTTGATAAGGTTCTTGCTCGTCAAAGGCCAACAGTTAGTAAATCCGACCTTGAAGTGCACGACAGATTCACAAAGGAATTTGGAGAAGAAGGTTGAAGAGATTGATGCATCTCTGATAACTACTACACCGGGAGTTGCCATGATTTGTATTCTTTCTCCCTTCTACTTGTCTGAAAAATTCGCGATATTCAAAGGCTCTCCAAATGGGAGGTTGACATTGTTTACCTTCTTGGATTGTATTAGTTTTAGCTTTGCATGTATTTATCAATGTCAAGACAGAACATTTTGCTAGTATCTTTGTTGTATTATTCCTTTTACAATGCTAATTGCAATTACTTTGTAATCATTTCATGAGCATTCCTACTTACCTTCTGAAGTTACCTCAAGGTGATGACTCAAAGTTCATGACTGGTGCAAGCTTCATCTTCTAATGGATCCGACGCGTGTGCCAATTTTCACTATTATGAGTCAGTTGACTTCGATTAAACGAGATGGCCCCAGAGAGGGACTTCGATTTAAATGATACCACCCCAAATAAGGCGTCACCAAATGTTGTAGATAAACTTACTAAAGAACAAGTTAAGCAAAATTGCCTGAAAAATGAAATCATAGGCACTTAGGCTAAGGGCAGGACCAACTACTCCAAGAACACTTATCAATACACTAGTTATTGGTATAAATAACATGAAGAAATGTATATCTTATACACAAATCATACTGATCTAATCATTTCAGATTTCCATAAATGCAAATCAATCCCAAGTGTCAGTTCAAAAATGTAATTGAAATACAGGATTGAGTAAACAACTCATTCATCATTCATAGGAATCAAGAATGACAGAAAAAATAATCCAAGCTGCACAATAAGATCCATCATCACACCAGAGAGTGAATTTAGCACACGGTAGGAATTAAGACCATTTTAGAACTCCTAGATACCTCGAAACTAAAAGGCAAAAAAGAGAGAAAGAAGACAATTCTATAGTTAAAACTCTTGTCTTGCCAAGAACCATTTTGTCTGTCGTTGTCCACACAAAAGTTGGTGGACAGAGTTGCCCGGTACCTATGTTGTTCGAAAGTAGCAAGTACCACTGTGGAATTAGTCGAGGTGCACGCAGGCTGGCCTGAACATCATGGACATACTAGAGGCCTCCTCTCACAGAGCTCCCTACAGAATCCTCACAAAACAAGAACTTAACAATTTCAAGACAATAAGGTTGACCATGGATGCATATTTGCGGAAAATCTAGCACATATGTGCAGCCTCTCTTTGATTTCAAGTCTGATCCATAGGCCCAACAAGTCAGCAGAAGCAAAAGCTTGGCGAATATGTGCTAGGCATCTGCTATTCCAGTTTCTTTTTCCTAGTCTTTGCAGCTACTTCCTCATCATCAATTGAGTCTGCAGGTTCATGTTACCAATCCCTACAACATAAGAAGAAAACAGTGAGGAATTCGTCATTTTTTATGAAATATGAGGAAAAACCTGAGATGTTTCAACTCATTGAGTCGTCGATATAGAATCGACTCATCAGTTGGATAAACTTCAGTAATGTAGCAATGCATAAACACAGTTAATGGTTCTACCCTGTATCTGAATATAGATTTTCTGGAAGAGGTTATTATGGGGTAGCAGGAAATCTCCGAAGTGTCAGCTGTTGTCAAAAGGCGTTACTGAATGGTCCTTCCTGGACTCGAACATTTCCACATCCTTCATGAGTTTGACATGCTCAAGGTTAGGTTCAAATGAAAACATAATCAGAAAGAGCTGCTAGTTGGTCATCATCGTTGTTGCAAGATCACCTTTCCTACCGAATACAGCATTACGAGCAGCAAGACCAGAAAAACCATGTTGAACAAAATACCAGAAGACATACTTTGAGTCTTGGTAAGTGACAAGAGTCTCTGACTTTCTTTATCTTCAGGAAAAAACTAAACCTCCACTCAAATTAATTCTTCTGAGTTTCTGATTGTTTTCTGTAAGGCGGATCGTGATCTGTCAACTGCTCTTAAAAATCAGCCAAAATGACAGCATTTCTATCCCTCAGTCCATAAATAAAATAACTTGAATCGGCAGATATGTAAAGTTGGAAAATTCTCTGTTTCTTCCTCTAGACTGTGCACTATCAAAGTTTGAATCCATGAACAAAACAACCATTAGTGATAGTATTATCTGGAGGCTGATAATTGATGCAACTTCGGGTATAGCCCTGTAAGCTAAAGCTCCATTAGCTAATGGTGCCTTTGCTTATACAGGAACCAACTGTGATATGCTGCTATCTCTTCGTCTATTCGAAGAGCTTGAATTCACCAATAATCACCGCAAGAACATAGACCTCCTTTAAAGTGATGGAATCTATTTGAATCCCTGACGACTATTTGCCTTCCTTCTATCTTTGATATTAATTTAATAACAGTGTGACAGTCACCACAAACTCTGAGATTCTTCACAATCTGAATGGGAATTCCTGGAGGCGTGGCAATCAATCCAAAAGCAATAGCTAACCTTTCACTGTGCCGAGAAAGAATGGCTTCTTTATGTTCATCTTCCACATCATGAAGAACATAATTTGTATCCGGTTGATATCCTGCATCCTTCAATCGGCCACGTAACTCTTCGAGTTTCATGTATATACTGTCAGATAGGGGATGCGAAGCATCACCTGCCATGAATGAGTAGGTCTTATTCTTAACCTCAATCCAGCTATACCCAATCTCTTTTTTAACTTTTCTCACATCCATTAGTTTCCTTACTTTCGCTCTTTCTTGCCAATCTCCCGTTGCAGCATAGAGATTGGATAGAAGGACATATGCAGCTGAGTCCTGAGGCTGAAGAGAAATGAGATTCTCGGCCGCCAGTTTCCCCAGCTCTACATTGCGATGAACTCGACTTGCTGCCAGAAGAGTACGCCACACAATTGCACCAGCAGGAAATGGCATTTCATTGATAAGAGCCATGGCTTTATCCAGCATTCCAGCTCGGCTATACAAGTCTACCATGCAAGAGTATATCTCCATTTTTGGTGAAATATGAAAGTCGTTTACCATCATCTCAAAATATGTTTGACCTTCATTTAGCAGTCCAGCATGAGTACAAGCAGAGATAACTCCAATGAACGTTATATTGTCCATATCCAAATTCCTTTTCCGCATTTCCTCGAATATCTTTAGAGCTTTTCTGCCATAACCATGTTGGGCATATCCTGATATCATTGAATTCCATGAAACTAAGTCTCTTTCTGGTTGTCTCTTGAAAATCTCATTTGCACTTTCTATGTTTCCTCTCTTAGCATACATAGTTACCAAGGCACTGCTCACACATAAGGCATTACTGTGACCTGATTTGATCGCGCTACAATGAAATTGTTTTCCTTGCTCCACTGATGCCATGGAAGTAACACACGCATTGATGACACTGGAGAAGGTAAACTCATTTGGCCTGACCCCATCTTTGACTAGTTGCCGGAAGACTCTGACAGCACCTTGAATGTTTCCTTTTTGCGCATAACCAGATAACATAGCAGACCATGCAATAATGTCCTTCTCATCAATCTCTTCAAAAACTTTCGCAGCCTCATCAGTATCTCCTGTTTTCACATAGGCGTCTAATAATGCAGTTCCGACGGTAGGTGAGCTCTGGTACTCAGTCTTGATGACTTCTGCATGTACTTGGAACAGCGAAATAGATGGATGAGCTGCAAGAATAGTTGAATAAGTGAAATCGTTTGGCCTTATCCCATCCTTTTTCATTTGGCAAAAGAGATTCGCCGCTTGCTCTTGTCTGTTATTCTGCATATACCCGCCAATCATTGCGGTCCAAGAAACCACGTTCCTGAATTTATGCATTATAGAGAATAACTTGAAGGCATCGTCCATCTCTCCACACTTAGTATAAGAGACCATGAGTGCTGTTCTGATATTATTGTCAAAATAGAACCCGTTCTTCATAACTCGACCATGAAGTTGTCTTGCAAAAACCAATTCTTTAAGTTTAGTACATAATTTAACAGCTGTAACATAAATCGATCGTGTCAGTTCCACACCTGCAAGTCTCATCATGTGGAACAACTTAAGTGCTTCGGAATAAAGCCCATTAGTCACCAGACCAGCTATCATACCATTCCAAGATACTTCATTCCTATCTCCCATACCCTCAAATACAGCTGTAGCCTCTCTAACCATCCCAGATTTCAAATACATATTAATCAAAGAATTCCCAACAGATGTTGTCGCCTCAAAACCACACTTGATAACCATACTATGCACTTGAATCCCTTTTTCAACTACACATTTATCAGCCAAAACTCCAAGAACTGTCGCGAAAGTAAACGCATTAGGCTTAACTCCTCCAACTAACATTACACGAAACACTTCTAACGCTCTATCAACCAACTTATTACACGAATAACCCGAAAGCAACGAAGTCCAAGTCACAACATTCTTGTTATCCTCCATTTCATCAAACATTTTCTGACCATCATCAACATTCTCCATTTTCATATACATGTCAACAAGTGAAGTCCCAACACTAACATTGTCAAAGTAACCAGATTTAACACAAAGAGTATGCACTTGTTTACCAAAAAACAAATCAAACAGACAAGCAGAGACCTTTAATATACAAGAAAGACTCAACCCATCAATCGAAAATCCATTACGATGAATACCCACAAACAGATTCAGAGCTTCTACATTGAAACTATTCCGGGAGTACTCAAATAGCAAGTGATTGTTCAAAGAAACTTTCTGAGACTTTTCATCAAACACTTGGTGTGCAGGGAGATAATTTGAAGATTCAAAAGACTTGGTTTGAGCTTCTTCTTCGAAATCAATGGCGAATGAATGAGAACAACAATGGGTGTTCAATGGATTCTTGAAATGCAGCAAAGGCCTTACTTTTTCCAAACACGGCCTTAGAATCATTGCCAGTTCGTTTGCTTTTACAGTTGGAACAGTTGGAAACTGAAATTTAAGTAGCAGTAGTACTAATATTTTTTTTTAAATATAATTTTTTGTGTCTGGTTATTAAAGTTTGACTAAATTTTGATTTTCAAAAAACTTACATTGAAGCCTGACTAAATTCGAATCACGCACTGCATGACCCATTTGAGGTAGCGCTCTCAATAAGATTTTTTCCATATCCAAAATTCGAACTCGAAACCTTTTATTAAGGTTGAAACAATTCTACCACTATCTTGGTAAGACTGGACATTCGGTATTTCGGTTCGGTTTATGTTATTTCGGTTCGATTTTGTTAGTTGGGTTTTTTGTTATGGGCTGCCTAGTGGGCTTTTTAAAATTTTGTAATTTATTTATTTATTTTGTTTATATTTATTTCTTTTTGCTTATTAATCTTGGTGATTTTCAAAAATCTTACATTGAGTAATAAAACCTCCCTAATAAAGCACTATCACTTTATATATGTAGTGAACTTTTTTGTTTAATTTCAATGTCATATTGATATATTGAATGTTATAGAATTTAAAGGGTATTTCGATTTATTAATATGTATTTAATTTAAAATTACTAGATTATTTTAAAAAAATTACATGTTAATTCAAATATATTAAAGTAAAAATCTTACTAAATTAATATAGACGGGACCATGAAATATTATTATTTTGTAGAGGTATTATTTAATCAATAAATTAATATTTATTAATTTAAAGAGTGTTTTGAGATTCAATGAAGATTAATTTTGAGTTTTGATTACATCAAAATTATTGTACCTTACTAATTTATGTATCATTTTTATTGAATTCACATATAAAAATAATAATTTATCATATATAAAGTACAATGAATACATCAAAATCATTGTATATTACTAAATTATACATCATATTATTGAATTATATAAAAAGTATATTGTATGTGTATGATTCATTGTAATATATTTTTTTATTAAATAATTCATTGTAAAATAAATTCAACAATTCAACAATTCATTGATTTTTAATAATCAAATATTATTCATTGTATCTTTATTAAAAACATTCTATATATAACAGTGAGAGAATAAATTATATAATCAACATAAGAAATTCCTTAAAATCATATAAAAAAATAACTTCTCATTTAAAAAACATCACTGATATTATCTTAAAAAAATTATTAATTTACCAAATATCAACAGATAATATTATAGAAATATTCCTATACGTAAACTGGCTCGAACATCGTCATTATTAAAAAAAAAAACTTGTCCCATAACTTAATGTTCACAATACCGCTACTTAAACATTACAAACCTTATATGTTTAACAAAAAAAAAAACATTACTTTATGTGTGCCTCTTTGTCTTCTCTCAAATTTTTTTACCCTACAAAAATACCTGGTACACAACACTTCACTTCTTTTCTCTTCTGTTTTTTTTTTGTGTTAACAAGACTTGAATAGATTCCCCTTTGTTATATTCTTCTACTTTTTTTGCAATCTTTTTTTCACTCTTTAATCTTTTTATTAGATTTGACAGTTAGCAAAACCATTAAATTTTGCATTAAATCTTTCTTTTTTCTTGATAAAATTTCAACCCCACTTCACCATTTACTTTCAAAATCTAGGGTTTTTTTTGTTTTTTGAAACTGAATAAATCAAGATTATTTTTTTTCTCCAAATTTTACTCCTTTTTGGGTCTTTTCCCTTTTTTTGGTTTTTCTCAACTAGGGTTTTATCTCTTTACTCTTTTTTTTTCTTGTGGGGGTAATTTTTTTTGTTGTGTTTGATTTTGGGGTTTTTTCTTTTTTAGTGGTTGGTATGTTAATTTTGAAGTTGTGGGGTTTTTGTTTTTTGGGTTTAGCGTGAAAAAGGTGGAGTCTTTGGGGTTTAGCAGCAAAGAAATCAAGAATTTCAGAATTGTGAAAGATGATTGCTGAGAAACCTACTTGGATTAGACATGAGAGTATGCAGATTTTCTCCATTGATATTCAGCCAGGTGGCCTTAGGTTTGCCACTGGTGGTGGTGATCATAAGGTAACTGCTTTGTCATTCTTGTTTTTTGTTTGCCTTTATTAACTTTTTAGCTATTCATAGGTTGGTGTAGGGAAAATTTAGTTAAATATTTTGGGAGCTGTGAACTAATAGTTTTAACTAGTTGATGAACATGGTTTCTGTTACTATCTACTGTCTAGTGTACTTCGATTATCGCACTTCTATGGTGCATTTATTGTTCCTTTTAAAAGAGGGTGCTTTATCATGCTTTCTATAGTATTTTTCCATGAGCACTTCACTTCAGTTATTTCTTTTGCGTTCTGCTTTGATATGCTTTTCCATGAGCTGAGGTTCTATCACCTCTCTACCTCCCAAGGCAGGAGTAAGGTCTGCGTACAGTCTACCCTCGCTAGACCCCACTTGTGGGATTACACTGTGTGGTATGTTGTTGTTGTTGATGGATATTTCTAGTTGTTCGTGGATTTTGGAACCTGAACAATTGAAGTTGGTTATGAATTCAATTAGTTCATGATTTAGTGGAGCACTAACAAATTGTTGTTTCTTTGGAAGCTGTAAGGTTATTTTGGTTTTTTTTCATAGTGAAATGAAGATTGAGAGTATGCTATATCTGTGTGATCAAGATTCTCAAGTGGTGGGGAGTTTAAAGTATGTTTGTCCTTGTAAGAAATGCCATTTCATTAAAGATTTTTGGATTAGTTTTCTTACAGCGAAAATGTGCAAATTAGTTAAATATCTAGCTTTTGGTATCACTTCTGATCCTCTGTGAAGGCATTTTTTGCTTCTGTATGGTTTATTTTCTCAACTTAGTTTTGCTTGTTAGAGTGAGAAGCTTCTATCTTGATACTCATATATGTTTTCTGCATTACTGCAGTATACTGTTATTAGCAAAGTACTTTGCATTATGTGCATTTAACGTGTCTTCAGGTTCGGATATGGAACATGAAATGTGTGGGTAAAGACTTGGAAGCAGATGAATCTACACCAAAACTTCTTGCCACACTACGTGATCATTTTGGGTCAGTGAACTGTGTTAGATGGGCAAAACATGGTCGGTATGTTGCTTCTGGATCCGATGACCAGGTGATTCAAGTCCATGAGAGGAAACCTGGCTCGGGAACCACAGAGTTTGGCAGTGGAGAGCCTCCTGATGTAGAGAACTGGAAAGTTACCATGACATTGAGAGGACACACTGCGGATGTGGTAATGAGACTGATCTTTTAGCTTCTAAATAACTAATTTGCTTGCCATGCAAATGATTTCTTTTTTGATAACCGTGGTGTCTGGCCGTGCATGTGTGCATCTTGACTATTTCCACACAATTCCCGCCACCTCCTAAACACCTAGTGTTTGGATTTGAACCTCATGGTGCTGAACCTACTTCATTGACCACTTGGTCACACCCTTGGGTGCTAAAATCATATTAGTTTTTGACAAACCTCTTTCTTAATCTCCTATCCTTTGGCTCTGATTGTGAGTAAAATCTGAGAACTTTGTCATTCAGTGGACCTTGAAATCATTTGAATTCATATATGCTTCTGAATAGATGCCTATATGGTCTAACCATGTACTTTCTAACCAATAGGTTGCTCTTTCCATGTTTAAAGTAGGTGGATCTAAATTGGTCTCCAGACGACTCGACATTGGCTAGTGGTAGTATGGACAACACCATCCATATCTGGAATATGAGCAATGGTATATGCTCTGCTGTTCTGAGGGGTCACTCTAGTCTTGTTAAAGGTGTCACCTGGGATCCAATTGGTTCATTTATAGCTAGTCAATCAGATGATAAGACTGTCATCATTTGGCGAACAAGTGACTGGAGTCTTGCTCATAGAACGGAAGGTCACTGGGCAAAATCTGTGAGTTTCCTATACTCTTAAATTTTATTTTATTTTTCTTACTGAAACCTATATCCTAACAATTGTGTATTTTTTTCAGCTTGGGTCGACCTTCTTTAGGCGGCTTGGATGGTCACCCTGTGGACACTATATAACTACTACTCATGGTTTTCAAAAGCCTAGGCACTCTGCTCCTGTTCTGGAGAGAGGGGAATGGTCTGCCACCTTTGACTTCTTAGGACACAATGCTCCTATTATTGTCGTTAAGTTCAATCATTCTATGTTTCGGAGGAATTCGGCTAATGCTCAGGAAGTGAAAAATGCTTCTCTTGGATGGTCAAATGGTTCTTCAAAAAGTGGAGGAAAAGAGTCCCAACCCTACAATGTTATTGCTATAGGAAGTCAAGATCGCACCATAACTGTGTGGACTACAGCGAGTCCACGTCCTCTTTTTGTTGCCAAGCATTTCTTTGCTCAAAGTGTTGTGGATTTATCATGGTAAGTTAGCTCATAGCATCATAAATGTTGGTCTTTTCACAACAGTAAAGACATTTTCCATCTTGAATTGTCTTTGTTCTTTTTGGCTTTCTTTCAGGATATAATTTTCTCTGTGCAGGAGCCCTGATGGATATTCACTGTTTGCATGTTCTTTGGATGGAAGTGTAGCCACTTTCCATTTTGATGAGAAAGAACTAGGTCATCAGCTTTCTGATGCTGAATTAGAGGAGTTGAAGAGAAGCCGCTATGGTGATGTTAGAGGTCGACAAGCAAATTTAGCCGAAAGTCCAGCACAACTATTGCTTGAAGCTGCAGCTGCAAAGCAAACTTCAAGCAAAAAACTAACTACGGATCTTCCACAAGTTCAAGCAACGTCAAAATCTTCTGTTGATTTGGGTAGTGTGGTGATTGTTCCCAAACCAAAATCTGATAATGGGAAAAAGACTGAAGGAGTTAACAGTGATAGTTTAGCTAAACCCGCAGCTTCTACACGCTTGTCAAGTCCCGTGAAGCAAAGAGAGTACAGAAGGCCTGATGGTCGAAAGAGGATAATTCCAGAATCAGTTGGTTTTCCTACCCCGCAGGAGAACACCTCTGGAATTGCTCAATCTCCTGTCGTTGAATTTCCTAATATGACAGTGGAGCAGAGTAAAGATGAGAATGGTATGGTACTGTCTGATGCAAGTGTTAGAGAAGTATTTGCAAGGAAAACAGTTAGTGTCAGTGCTGATCAAAGGGAGCGCTCAGGTGTAACTGCTAGAGGTACCATCAGTGATAGCCTCATCATTGAGAAGGTTCCACCTTCTGCAGGCAAGGATGGAAGTATCAGCATTGAACAGATGGGAATTGTCAAAGATCCATCTCATTTGGGTACTGGTGGTACACTTTTAATCAGGGTTTTTGATAATAAAGAAGGGGTGGACACTGGTCCAATTTGCTTAGAGGCTCAACCCAGAGAACAAGCTGCCAATGATGTTTTGGGGACAGGAAATTCATTTGTAATGAAAGAAACTGAGATCCTTTGTTCCAGAGGCGCTCAAACTCTCTGGTCTGACCGGATTACTGGAAAAGTTACTGTTTTGGCTGGAAATGCCAACTTTTGGGCTGTGGGATGTGAAGATGGCTGCATTCAGGTGAGTTTCAAAAAGCTTGAACAAACACATTATATTGTTTTCGGCACGATTGATTCTATCCTTTAGACAAGTATCTTAGATGTTGATTGGTGGAATGAATCTGTTTCTTTTATTTCTACTCGTTTTGTGGTTATCTTCTGCTTTTTTATGTTGACTTTGTAGGGACTACACAATAAATGACTGGACATGCAAAATGAGCATGTATAGATTTAATTTTTCCCTTTTCTTTCCAAGACTACCAAACATGAGAATCCTCCCCTCTTCGCCAAGACGAGAGGTAAACTTGGGGAGATTAAATTGACCTTCATAACACTTTGGACTTGATGATGGCTCCTCTTATCGAGCCCTTTCCTTTCTGACCTTTCAAAATTTATTTTCCCCATTTCTGTCAATTCTCTTTGCCTAATGAACACTCTGGTTTCTTGCCTTTGTGCTTTTCTTTTTCTCCCCTATCCCTGGGTGTTGTGCATGTTAATTGATCTGTACATGCCTGAGTACTGTGATTCACATTTTTTGACCTAAAATGCTGTCATCCAAACCCTTTACCTGCAGTTTTACTGCTTTTGAAGAGAGTGAAACATTTATTACTTCTGTAGTCTTCCCTTCTTTCTTGTTTGTCTGTTGCAAATCATCACTTTGAGCTTTGTCCTTTTTACATCTATTATCACATTTTGCATGAGTTAGGTTCGGTTTTTCCTAATATATACTGCCTCATTTCATTTTATGCAACTCCATTTGACTAAGCACAGAGTCTTAAGAAAGAAATGAAGACTTTTGAAACTTGTGGTCTTAAACATGCCTAACATTTGTGTAGCTATCAAAGCTTGTCATTAACTTTTGAAGGCTCAAGGTTGATTTGAGGACAAAAGAAGTCGCATTAAAACATAGATCCCAGTTATTTCTTTGTGTGCTAAAGATTCTTCTATTTGCTTGCTTACTCCAAATATTCCTCGAATTGTACGATATATTCTTATTCTCATCTTTGCTTGTAAGAAGATTTATACAAAATGTGGACGACGTGCCATGCCGACCATGATGATGGGATCTGCTGCAGTATTTGTTGATTGTGATGAATCTTGGAAGTTTTTGCTCGTCACAAGGAAAGGGTCATTGCATCTTTGGGATCTATTCAACCGGAAGTGTCTCCTTCAAGACTCATTGGCGTCCCTTATGAACTCAGATCCCAAGGCAAATGCAGGTGAGTTATAAAAGTCCCAAGATTTAATTCATGTGTCTTCTGGCTGAGAATTGTTCTCTTCCTTTTTAAGCATTGCCACTGAGAACTGTGTTTTTCCTCTTTTATGCATTGTCCTCAAGGGGATATTACTTTGCTTACAAGCTGACAGTATTAAGGGTACTGCTGGAAGTAACATTTTCTAGTATTTCGCTGCACAAGAGATGCAGTCGTTGATTCTTTGTTGATCATTAAATTCAAAATTGAACCAACATATTGCATTGTCTTAGCTGCATTTCGTATCTTATAACTTTTTCTTGACTTGTTAACAGGCACAATCAAAGTGATAACAGCAAAATTATCAAAATCTGGTTTTCCTCTTGTTGTCCTGGCCACACGGCATGCATACCTCTTTGATATGAGCCTCATGTGCTGGCTGAGGGTTGCAGATGATTGTTTTCCGGCTTCGAATTTTTCAAGCTCCTGGAGTTCGGGCTCATTGCATGGTGGTGAACTAGCGGCACTGCAGGTGGATGTTAAGAAGTTCCTGGCTAGAAGACCTGGCTGGAGCAGGTCAATGTCCATTTTCTTTCATTTTGGTTTGTCTGAACGCATCAGCTGCATTTTTTTTTGGTCACAAGCCCACCATTTTCTACTTCTTTGTTCTTAATATCTTATTAGTTCCTCTTAGATTCCTTGCTAGAATTTCCCTAAGAGATGTTGCATGTTTAGTCTGTATCTTATATTAGCATATTGAAATGTTATCAGTTACAGAGTGACTTTTGCTGTTTGAATAACTGTACAGTTGGTATTTGTGTGTAAATTTCTTGCCTAATTTTGTTTTGGTGGCTCATCGGTCTTACTAAAGTTTGTGCATCTGCAGAGTCACTGATGATGGGGTACAAACACGTGCTCATTTGGAGTCTCAATTGGCGTCTGCTCTTGCTTTGAAGTCTCCTAGTGAATATCGTCAATGCCTTTTATCCTATGTTCGGTTTTTAGCAAGGTCTGTTATGTAGTCCTTTGGTGATATGGAATCTTCATTTAATACTCCCTTCGTTTCAGTTTATGTGACACTATTTCCTTTTGTCTGTTCCAAAAAGAATGACACATTTCTATATTTGGAAACATCTAACTATTAACTTCCCATATCCTTAAAGAGAAACTTTTATAGCCATACAAATGTTATGGAATGATTGAGACCACACGTTTCAAAAGTCTTTTCTTTTTTACTTAAAACTTCGCGCCGAGTCAAAACTATCTCACATAAATAGAAACAGAGGAAGTATCCATTTTAATGCACTGGTTAATGTTGGAAACTTCATCTTCAAAGTAAAATGATTGATTAAATTGAGAGTTGCAAATGAATTTTTAGTGCTAGATGGACCTTTGGGTTATGTAAGAAACTTTAAGTTTGTGGAAATTGTTTTGCCTGCACATTTGACAAGGGTTGGTTTGGAGAAACCAATAGTTCTAGTTGAAGTGGGTTGAGAACCATGAGGTCTTGGGTTCAAATTACAGCATAGACAAAAACACTAGGTGATGTTTTCCCATCTGTCCTAGCCTTGGTGGATAGAGTTACCTGGTCTCTGTTGCTGGTGGGAGGTGACGGGTTTTTCGTGAAATTAGTCGAGGTATGCGAAAGCTGCCCTGACACCATGGTGATAATAATAAAAAAAAAAAAGTAGTTCTAAGAACTGAATTTCTTGATTGTGAATGGTGCTATGTTTGTATTTATGAAGTTTCAGGGTTTACTTTGTTATGACATGTATAAAATCCTATCTATATTCATTTATTATTTGTCTAATTCAATTTTACTGTTGGTTTTTTTTCTTTCTGAAGTGTCGTGTCAAAGATGAATTTCCACCTTGTTTGAATTCTTGAGTATTTTAACATATGATTGCTCTTTAAATGCAGAGAGGCAGATGAATCACGCTTGAGAGAAGTTTGCGAGAACTTTCTTGGGCCTCCCACAGGGATGGCTGATGCTGCATCCTCTACGTCAAATATACCTGCTTGGGACCCTTGTGTATTTGTAAGGGATTCTCACACTTCTTTTTTAGTGTATATTTCTTTTGGGGATGAGCCCAACTGTGGCTCAACTCCAACAATATCTGCAAATATCTGTTATTGTCTTTGTAGATGAGTATGACCTTCATTTTTCTCCATTCTCTCTGACCACTAAGTCCATCACTACAGAGAGAAAAATGGTGATAATTATATTAGCATGTTTTCTTTGAATAATATGAGATTTAGTCAAATTTGTTTTATGATGGTGGTGTCTGGGCCATTGCGCGCACCTCGACTATTCCACTGGTACTTGCCACCTGCCCACAGGTACTGGGTAGCGAGATATCTTCAAATATATTTGGACCATGTATTAGAAAAAATAACATCACATTGGAGTTGTGCATGCGCTATTATTGCTTCTGCAATGTCCAACTTCACATCTGACGAACTATGTCAATATTTTTTTGAACCGCTCAAGCTTGAAAATAGGTTGCATAAACTAGCGAGAGACTTCCTTGAAACTATGTCAATCTTATTGCAGCTCAATGTAGGAAGTCGGTCACATAAAGACCAACGACAATTTTATTGTTTTAAGTTGACATTTTGTTTTCTTGGCGCCATGTTCATGCAGCATCTTGTTGATATAATATACCTTGGTGATGTTTTTATCCGCTGCACACATTCTTTCATCTATTCATGTTTTTGCTCATACTTGATGGATTTCATTTTCTCAAAGTGAGATTCTAATTAAATCTATCCGTATTCAAAATGAAAGCCAAGTATTTAGAGATTAGTCTCCACGCTCAGTTAAAAAAATTATCTTTCTTATCAAGTTTTTGTTATCCCGACTATTTCAGGGTATGAAAAAACAGAGACTCCTTAGAGAAGACATACTTCCAGCAATGGCCTCAAATAGAAAAGTACAGCGGCTGCTCAACGAGTTCATGGATCTCCTATCAGAATATGAGATACCTGACACAAATCTTGAACAGAGCAACATCGCAACCACCACATCAACTGGAATGAATCTTGAACAGACCAATGGTGCAACCACTACAGATAAAATGGATACTGATCTCCCTATGACTCAAAGAACAGCTCCCAAGACACTAATAACTGATCCGACACCTTCCACAACTGTTAATGACCGAGACGATCCTGCTCCTCCTGCAGTACAATCAACTGATCATGTTGAGCCTTCTACACCATTGAAAGATCCTATGGACTCCGCTCAAGAAGGAGCTGATGAAGCTAAATCTGTACCACCTCCAACAGATCAAATGAATTTGGATCCACCTGCATCAGTTGAATCGGAACCATTTCCGTCACCAAAGGAGAAGGTTTCTTGATATCTATGTTTTCATATATTAAATGTGATAGGCACCTTAAAGTACTGCTGACACAACAACTGATGCTGTGGACTGTAAAAACGATCTTCCACATGCAGCTTCCAGGCTGAATGTCTGAGTGGATGCACCTCACCTAGAAGGCGGTACCCAAGGTATGTAACATGATAGACTTTTTGTTGTAGTGGAGTTTGATTCTTGTGTGACCCTAGATAACCTTTTCATTTTATCGAATTTTCTTGTCATTGTTCTGAATATAGTTTTTACGCCGTGTGAAGTAAAAGGTGTATGTACTCTTTCCCCCTAATGAAGACATTGATTGAGATCTTTGAGCATATTCATATTCTAATGTTGAACAGCAGTTCTCAGAACTTGCAATAAGTACTTTATTTTGAGCAGAACAACAGGATTGCCATTTGATGGTACACATTTGCTTAATGTCAATCTCACAGTTGGTGAAATATGTCTTGTCATCTCTTTAAATGGGCACTCTGTGCCGTCAAACGCACGCTAGCGCATCGCCTCACTTAGCGGGTGCTTGCTTCAATGTCATCGTCAATTTTCTATAACATACTTTTCCTTTCCAATGAATGTAATCCTGAAGAAGCAACTGAACAATTATTTCGCTTTATGCTTTTTTCCCCTTTTATTGCAGTCTATATATTTGCTAGTCTTGGACTACACATACATAGTTGCATTTTCATCTTCATTTGCGCCTTTGTTTATTAAATCTCACGCTTTATTTGTGCTTAAAGCTCCAACAAATCTTAGAGTTTTTTTGCTTTTTCACCTTTGATAACATTGTACCAATCTCATAATTCTTACAATGGCAAAGGGTCAAAACTACCCTTAAACTATCCGAAATAGCTTAAATATACCCCTTAAATTATATTTCAGCTCAAAAATATCCTTCCCGTCAAACTATTGGGTCACACTTACCCTTCTTGTTAATTGAAGTATCCATGTGTGTTAAATGTCACATGTGCACGCCAAACAGATCCCACATAGACGACTACGGAAAAGGGTCAAAACTACCCTTCAACTATTCGAAATAGCTTAAATATAACCTTAAACTATATTTTGGCCCAAAAATGTCCTTCCAATCTAACCATTGGACCACACTTGCCCTTCTGTTTAATAAAAACATCCATGTGTGTGCTAAAATGGCACATGGACTCCACATGTGCACGACAAACACACCCCACCTCCACATAGACAACTTAAAGCCCTAATTTCACTCTTTCCCCCCCTCATTTCATCCTTTCCTTATTTGGCTATATCTATATGAATATACAACATACATTGACTCAATTCAGTTTCATTTTATTCTGATACTAATATGTTGTACTTTAAAGATCACAACTTAAACAAATTCAAATTAATTCTGCTATCTAATCCTTAAATCATCTATTATATTGAATGTTTCTTTAACTTTCCATAAATTCTAAAACTTCCTTAATAATCATTTAGAGCATCTTCTGGATTAGGGACCATAAAAGCTCAAAACTTGAACAAAAATGTGTAACTGGTAAAAAAATAAATTTTAATTAAGAAATCTATAAAAACTTACTAGGTTTTCGTTGATGTAGTAGCAATCGAAGGTTTCATCCTATCTGTTCGTCAAGTTTTCCTCATTAGCGAAATCGTCGACGTTGATGTGACGGAGCTCGGTCACCACCGCCAGGGAAGCCGTCGTAGTCGTCTTCATGTGCCTGGAGTTCCAGTGATTATAAGTATATTAGGTCTCTTACGGCCACTGCTATTTTGCGTCATGGCGGTGAGTTGAATCAACAAGAAAGCTTCGCTAAGATTTGTTTAAACAAAATTAATTTATTAAGAGAAATTAAAATAATAAATTAGTGTTAATTGATTAATTAAAATGAGCGTGTTTATATTATACCTTAGATCATTTCTTTTATTGTATTTGAAATGGTCATCAAATTGCAATTTCTCTACTTCATTCGGTTACGTATACAAGTTTCTGCAAATATTTTTTCTTTTTTTGGTTCAATGTATAGTTTTCAGGATGAAATGAGGGGGAAAATAGTGAAATTAGGGCTTTAAGTCGTCTATGTGGAGGTGGGGTGTGTTTGGCGTGCACATGTGGAGTCTATGTGCCATTTTAGCACACACATGAATGTTTTTTGTTGAACAGAAGGGCAAGTGTGGTCCAATAGTTAGACGGGAAGGGTATTTTTGAGCCTAAATATAGTTTAAGGGTATATTTAAGCTATTTTGAATAGTTTAAGGGTAGTTTTGACCATTTTCCGTAGTCGTCTATGTGGAGGTGGGGTCTGTTTGGCGTGCACATGTGGCATCCATGTAGCGTCCATGTGGCATTTAACACACACATGGATACTTCCGTTAACTAGAAGGGTAGGTGTGACCCAATAGTTTGATGGGAAGAGTATTTTTGAGCCAAAATATAATTTAAGGGTATATTTAAGCTATTTCGAATAATTTAAGGGTAGTTTTGACCCTTTTCTGTTCTAACAAATATGAGTTAGGAATAAAGTTGGTGAAATGTGGGTTCCTTCAACTATACGAATGTACAAAGTGAGAGAGATATACACATACATACATACACCATGTGGTGTCATTATTATTTGGCCAAACACATATGCAGACTCTTAAACTTGTCCCTAAATTTCATTTTGGCACTCCAACTCAATCTTGTTCCATTTTAACCCTTCAACTCCAATTTTTATGTTCCATTTTGACATTTCTAAGTGATGTGGCAGAGCGTGCATCACACTTTTTCTCTAAGAGAGTGAAAGACAAAAAATAATAATCCTTCAACTCTATTTCTTTTATGTACCATTTGACACAAAATACTAATTTTATGATTTCTTTATTTTTATGTATGTTATTCAACTGCAATTTTGCATTTTAGAAATCGGTGTTCATCCGTTAGTTATTGTAAAAAATTAAAATTGACGGATGATCATTGATTTTTTTTTTATAAAAAAAAGTAATAATTTCTTTTCAAAAGTTTCCCTATATTTTGCGTGAAAAATAACCGACGAAAGTGCATCAATTTTCTATCTTAAGAAAATCAATGACAACCCAACGAAGTCTATCGAGTTTCAACATTTTTTGTAGTGTTATTAATTAGCAATGAACATGAGTTTTTTTGTACTCGTATTTAGTTGAATGAAAAAATAGAAAGCTGCTGTTTGAGTTAGTTCAAATAGACTAGATATGAAAAAATAAATATGTGGTGTTATTTAATTTAATTAATTGTTTTTTTAAAAAAAACCAACACACTTTCGTCGATTATTTTTTCACACAATAATGTACAGAAACTCTAAAAAAAAAATTAAAACAAAAAATGATGTTCATCCATTATTTTAAAAATAAATAAAAATATGATGTTGATTTTTAAAATGAAAAACTGGAAATGAAGAACATAAATAAAAATAAAGAAATCATAAATTTAGTATTTTGTGTTTAAATGATACTATATAAAATAGAGTTGAAGGATTAAAATAGAACAAGACTAAGTTAGCATGACAAAATAAAAAATGGGGGCAAGTTAGAGGAGTTGTGTATGTGTTTTTAATTGGTTTTTGTGCCATATCATGGCATGTGAAGTACACACATCCACTTTGTTGATTCTTTGGAAAGAAGTGCCAAAATGGAACATAAAAATTGGAGTTGAAGGGTTAAAATGGAATAAGGTTGAGTTGGAGTGTCAAAATGAAATTTAAGGACAAGTTTAAGGGTCTACATATGTGTTTGGCCTTATTATTTTGTCTTTTTAATAAGGCCAAACACATACACAACCCCTCAAACTTGTCCTCATTTTTCATTTTGGCACTCCAACTTAGCCTTGTTCCATTTTAACCCTACTCCATTTTTTCGGTACCATTTAAACACTTATATTAATTTTTATGATTTATTTTTATTTATGTTCTTCAATTGCAATTTCTTATTTTTTAAAAAATAGACGTGTGCCTGTTAATTTTTGTAAAAAAATTAAACATTTGCGAACGAACATAAAAAAATTTCAAACAATAATATTATTTTTTGATATTTCTCTGTATTTTTGCATGAAAATAAATTGACGAAAGTTCTTTGATTTTTGTTTCTTAAACATTCAATAAAATTAAATAACACTACTTATTTATTTTTTCTTATCATCTAAGTTATCTAAATTTAACGCAAATACTCACTTTTAATTTTTAATATAATCAATACGAATAAAAAAATCCATCTTCAAAAAGACTCAACTGACTTTGTTAATAACACTACTAAAAAAAGACTCTTGTTCATTGCTAATAACACTACTAAACAATGTTAAAACTCGACTGACTTTGTTAGGTTGTCGGTGATTTTAAAGAAAGAAAATCAACACAATTTCGTAGGTTATTCTTCACACAAAAATACGTAACACTCTTAAAAAGAAATTATTATTTTTTAAAAAGAATTATTTTTTGTTAATTTTTAATTTTTTAATTAAAATTAACTGACACGTGTCGATTTAAAATAAGAAGTTGCAATTGAAGAATATATATAAAAATAAAGAAATCATAAAAATAGTATTTCGTGTTAAAATGGTACATAAAAAAATGGAGTTTAAGGGTTAAGATGGAACAAGGCTAAGATAAAGTGTCAAAATGAAAAATGTGGACAAGTTAGAAGGGTTGTATATGTGTTTGGCCATATATATAATTAGAAGGTATATAATTTAAATTTATAAAATTAACTTGATCGATAAATTAAATTTATTAAATTAAACTTTTGTTGATGTGTAGTTAAATTATATATATGGCCAAACACATATACAACCCCTCTAACTTGTCCACAATTTTCATTTTGGCACTTTATCTTAGCCTTGTTCCATAGGCAGTATATATGTTTGGCCTTTTAATAACCGTAGTATTTGAGTCCGCTTGGGCACACCTCGAAAAATTAAAGCTGTGTACGTGACTTTATAAAATGTGACTGTAACCAACATGAAATTCACAAGTGATCATATCGACCTGCAATTATATATCATTGAAATTAAGCTTGATATATAAATTTATCAATATTATTAAAACGAATTATGTATTTATTATCATCTTGAGGTGTCACGTGGAACACTTTTTGTTAATGTGATGTTGTACAATTTTTTTCCCGGCACGCATTTATCGTACACTTTGGATAAAGACATTGAAATATGAACCTTGCAAAATTTAAGACATGTCGTATTTTAAGTTGACCCCATTAAGGACAAGTTGGAGGTTGCAAAATGTGTGAATATTCAAATCAACCTGAAATAACTTGATATATAAATTTATTAATATTATCAAACGAATTATTTATTATCACCTTGAGATGTCACGTGAAGATACTTTTTGTGAATACGTGTTTAGGAAAAGAACGTGAGTTGGATCCAATTCGACAATGTATGTATTTTTCCAACATGTGTTTATCGCCCACTTTATAGCGGTGTTTATGAATATAAGCAACATGAAGTTATCACAAGTATTCAAATGGAATCATCGAAACTACGCTTGAAATTTATCAATATTATTAAGACGGATTATTATTATCACCCGAAGATGTCACGTAGAATGTGAAGTCATTGGATTGATTATTTGAAGATGAGTTTTTGAAGTTCGAGAAATTGATTATTTTTTTTCAGTAACAACATTCAGGCGAAAGGTGTGTCTAAAATTTATCGTTATTCTAATTACTGTTTGACTAAGTCCTATATAGAGGATTTGCCTACAGAGAATATTTTCGATGATCATGTATTAAGCGACACACATACTATATAATGATCGAGACTTACGATCTTCAACCTTTGAAACATATTCAAAAGGCAAATTTAAAAATATATGAAAATGTCGTTCATTCATAGTAGAAAAAATTATATCTTAATAATTCATATTTTCTTAATGAACGTGAAAAGATATATTAAAATGACGATAGAATTGAAACAGAGAGAATATAAGTTATTGATATTTGTATTTTTTTAAAAAAGGAATTGTCCCTTCGAGGATTTATTGTCTATAGACAAATTGACAACAACCATGCTTATAATATGCTCACTTCTTCATCCAAAAACAAACAAAAAAATGGTTTTGGACAAAAACTAGAGTTAATGGTAAAAAAAAAAAGAATACATTTCAATTATCACTTTTACTAGTTTTATATCTCAACCATCCATTGTCCTATTTGTCAACTTAAACTACCATCTTTCGTGAGTTCCATACACTCAACTATCACTCCATCTGTATTAAAACACACATCGATGTTGAGTTGGCCTACACGCATCTATTATCGATTGGGAATATATATTTGACCAACTCAACATCAAGACATGTTTTACTACAAAAAAAATCACAATTTAAATAAATTTTTAATCATTAATGTTATTTTCGTTATGAAGCTGAAAAGTGGCTAGTCCACATTATTAATTCCACAAATTTTAACGTTGAGTGAGGCCCATAGTAGCAAAATTTGACTAAGTTCTCAAACTTAATGGTTCAATTCAATTGCGTGGGCTAGACCATTATTCAAAGTTAAGCCATTATTTGAAATGTAATTGACGTACTTTAAGTTGACCATCAAAGGACAAGTTGGAGGTGCGAAATGTGTGAATATAACTAACACGAGGTTCACAAGTATTCAAAACAACTTGAAATAATCATTGAAATAGATTGATTTATAAATTTATCAATATTATAAAAATAAATTATTTATTATCACCCTGAGACGTCGAGATACTGTTTGTGAATACATGTTTAGGGAAGGAGCGTGAGTTGGATCCAACATGACAATGTACTTTTTTTTCTAGCACATGTTTATCACCCACTTTATAGCAGTTTTCGTTGTTCACGGAGTCAAGAATGAATTTTGGATAAAGACAGAGATAATAGGAACTTTGCAAAATTTAAAGACATGACGTACTTTAAGTTGAACATATTCAAGGACAAGTTGGAGGTGACAACATGTGTAAATATAGCTTACATGAAACTCACATGTATTCAAATCAATATCCAATAATAATTGAAATTAAACTTGATATATAAATTTAAATATTATCAAAACAAATTATTTATTATTACATCGAGATGTCATGTGAAAACATTTTTTCCTAAATGTGTGTTCGGAAAGGAGCGGAGGTCGGATCTGATATAATAATATAGGTTCTTTCTAAACGCGTGTCTATCACCTACTTTGTAGGGGTTTTTATTGTGTAAGGGAGTTAATGATATACTTCATATCGAAATAGAGGCAATAGGAGCCTCACATCGATGTTGAGTTGGCCTACACACATCTATTATCGATTGGGAACATATATTTGGCCAACTCAACATCAAGACATGTTTTAATACAAAAAAAATCATAATTTAAATATATTTTTAATCATTAATGTTATTTTCATTACGAAGCTGAAAAGTGGCTAGTCCACATTATTAATTGAACAACTTTCACATATAGCAAACACAAAATTCATATTTGTATGTTATAGCAAAGTTTGCATAATTGCGCTCCATAGCAAACATATATATGTATAATTCGCTATACATATACAAAAAAAACAGTTGTATAATTCGCTATACATATACAAAGAAAGTAGTTGTATAATTCGCTATACATATACAAAAGAAAGCAGTTGTATACAAAAGATCAATTGTATAATCTGTGTATGTATAAAATGAGAAAGAGAGAAAGGCAAAAGAAAACTGGGCAGAGAAATATTTGTATTGTATAATTATAAGTGTATAGGACGAAAATATATGTATTTGCATGTGTATATATAATTTTCTCTTGCTTTATACAAACAGAAGCGCAATTTATACATTTCGTTTATGTTTGTATAAGCAAGAGAGGCGAGGGTGGCGAGCGAAATTTGGGAGAGTAGCGAGCGAATCTGAGAGAGGGGAACGAAAATATATGTATATATACAATTTTCTCTCGCTTTATACAAACACTAACGCATTTTATACATTTGTGTTTGTATAAAAGCGAGAGAGGCGAGCGAGACTGCCACCAAACGAGAGTGGCGAGCGAGATTCCACCAGGAAAAGTGGCTAAAATAGCAATAGTTTGCTATAAGGTACAATTAAATGAAAGTATATTTATAACATTTAATTTGAATTAATAGTTTGGTATTATATATAATTTTCCCTTATTAATTCTACAAATTTTAACATTGAGTGAGGCCCATAGTAGCAAAATTTGACTAAGTTTTCAAACTTAAATGGTTCAATTCAATTAGACCATTATTCAAAGTTTAGCCATGATTTGAAATGTAATTGACGTACTTTTTTGTCTTGCTAGCATGTTTATCACCCACGTCGAGGATACATTTTGGATAAAGATGGGGCTAATAGGTCCTTCGCAAAATTTAAGATATGTCCCACTTTAAGTTGACCATCAAAGGACAAGTTGGAGGTGCTAAATGTGTGAATATAACTAACACGAAGTTCACAAGTATTCAAGACAACTTGAAATAATCATTGAAATATAATTTTATTAATATTATCAATTCCTGAGATGTTGAGTGGAGATACTGTTTGTGAATACGTGTTTAGGGAAGGAGCGTGAATTGGATCCACCATGACAATGTACTTTTTTTTCTAGCACATATTTATCTCCCACTTTATAGCAATTTTTGTTGTTTACGGAGTCAAGGATGAATTTTGGATGAAGACAGAGATAATACAAACCTTGCAAAATTTAAAGACATGTCGTACTTTAATTGACCATCAAGGACAAGTTGGAGGTGACAAAATATGTAAATATAGCTTACATGAAACTCACATGTATTCAAATCAATATCAAATAATCATTGAAATTAAGCTTGATATATAAATTTATCAATATTATCAAAACAAATTATTTATTATTACATTGAGATGTCATGTGAAAACATTTTTTCCAAAGTTTGTGTTTGGGAAGCAGCGAGGGTCGAGTTTGATATAACAATATAGGTTTTATTCCCAAACGCGTGTCTATTAATTACCCACTTTGTAGGGGTTTTTATTGTGTAAGGGAGTTGATGATATACTTCATATCAAAATAGTCGCAAAATTTAAGACAAGTTATACATAAAGTTGCCAATTGAAGACAAGTTTGAAGTGATAAAATGTTTGTGAATATAACCAACATGAAGTTATCACAATTCACAAGTATTCAAATGGACATGCAATAATCATTGAAATTAAGCTTGAAATTTATCAATATTATCATGACGAATTATTATTATCACCTTAAGATGTCATGTAGAATGTAAAGTGGTTGGGAAAGGGGGCAGATCAGCGCGTGTCTATGACTTATTTTGTAGCAGGTTTTTATTGTTTAAGCGATTCAAAGATACATTGAAGATAAAGATATGGATAATATGAATCTTGTAAAATTTAAATATAAAGAAGAAAATTCACAAAAAAAACTAATAAATTAGTGTGTTGTTGTCTGGTTTCGAACGCAAGCACTTCCACAAAAATGAACCTACTTTACCACTAGATCAAGAGCTATAATTTTTTGAATAGAGTACAAGTTTTATTTATACGTGTATTCTTTAGAAGACAAACCAAATATACTTATATATGCCACGTAATTTTTTTACAAAGTAGATTTATATGAATCCTATTGACCCAACGTAGGTCCGCAATACAATAATAATAATTGGCAACCCTTGAAACACATTCAGAGATAGGTCCTCACAGGGGCGATTTTAATCTTAAAAAATGGGTCACCTGAACCTGTGGTCATCCGACAAAACTCGATGTATTACTTGTATAATTTTTAAAATATATCAAATAGCAACTGAAAGAACCCCTGAACACAAACAACTAGATGGTTCACTGGTTTGAGTGTCAGTTTTTCACCTTGAGGTTGAGGGATCGATTCCCAGATGCAAACTTCTTTAATGACTTTTTCTTATAATAAAATTTATTTTTTTTGCAAATGTATTTAATATTTTTCTTATTTTTCTTATGGAAAACCTATATTTATTATTGCTAAAATAAATAAGGCCCCTCAAATTTGAAAGCCTAAATTAGTTGTCTTTTTTCTTGAAGGGACAGAGCCGCCCCTGACAATGATTTACCCGTCTTTTTGAAATTCTAGATTGGCCTCTGGGCCCTCATGTTGGTTATATTCAGAGGTAATAATTGGCAACCCTTGACTTATATAGTATAGAGGATAGGTTGATTTGCTTACAAAGAATCTTTTCTATGATCTTGAGCGACACATATACTATATAATGATCGAGACTTATGATTACGATCTCAACCCTTAAAACAGATTCAAAAGGCAAATTTAAATATAAGTGGAAATGTCGTTCATTCATAGCAGCAAAAATTATATCTTATATTATATTTTCTTAATGAACGTGAAAAAGAATTAAAATGACGATAAAATTATGACGGAGACGGGAGAGAATATAAACTATTGATATTTAATTTTAATAAAAAATAAAAAAGGAAGTGTCCCCTTCGTGGATTTATTGTCTATAGACAAATCGACAACAACCACGCTTATAATATGCTCACTTCTTCATAAAAAAAATGGTTTTGGACAAAAAATAGACTTAATGGTAAAAAAGAATACATTTCAATTATCACATTTTCATTAGTTTTATATTTCAACTATTCATTGTCCTATTTGTCTACTTAAACTATCCTCTTTTCATGAGTTTCATACACTCAACTATCACTCAATCTGTATTAAAACACGCATCGATATTAAGTTGGCCTACACGCATCTATTATCGATTGGAAACACATATTTAGCCAACTCTACATCAAGACATGTTTTAATACAAAAAAATCACAATTTAAATATATTTTTGATCATTAATGTTATTTTCATTGCAAAGCTGAAAAGTGGCTAGTCCATACTATTAATTCCACAAATTTTAACATTGAGTGAGGCCCATGGTAGCAAAATATGACTAAGTTCTCAAATTGCGTTGCAAAGCCTGAAAGTGGCTAGTCCATACAATTAATTCCACAAATTTTAACATTGAGTGAGGCCCATGGTAGCAAAATATGACTAAGTTCTCAAACTTAAATGGTTTCATACTATATTCATTTGACCAGTATTCAAAGTTTAGCCATTATTTGAAATGTAATTGAAAAATAATCACTTTTCACGTGGAAATAAAAATTGGATAAATGTCGTACTTAAAATATATTTTTTTCAAAAATTCGCGTACAAATTTGGTTGCTATAGAAACGAGTCTTCTTTTCTCCTTTTCCGAGGAGAATTTAAAGAGAATGTGATCCCCTCTGTTATAATGAAATAGTTGATAGATTGAAGAAAATTGCAAATAAATTTGATTAATCTTTATACTACTACTATTTATGAAACAAAGGAGATTAGACTCAAAATGCTAAGAACCTTAATGCATGAAGATATTAATTTTCATATTTTCCTCATTAATATTTAAGAGGCATTGGATAAGATTTTATGATACTATTAGGGTGGCTAGGAATTTTAGGAAAGTTCATTGACAATATTTCAAAGCATACATCGACAGTTCCTAATATCTTCCTCTCGATTAATAAAATTTCTTAATTAGAATTAACTGTCGTAAATTAATTTTTTAGAGTCAAAGTTATGGTTATTTTAAACGGTGATTAGACATACATATGTACTTCTTTATTTTAATCCTTTTGAATTCGGATCCAATTAAACTTTTTCATGAATTTTTATTAATAGACTTGAAGAATCGCGAATAAATTTGGTCATGAATATAATATTAAGGGCCCAAATGGGGTGGTCATTCTAATAAGTGTTTATGGGCACGTGAATAGTTTTGATAATGCCCATAATATTAAAAAAAAAAAAAAGATAAGAAGTTGAATTCATATTTTCCAAAATAATATCAACTTCATAAAATTATAACAAAGTTGATAAGTTATTATATTATTTTTTTTGTCTGATGTTTGATATTCACATTGATATTTAATTAAATTTGAATTTGCATTAAAAAGCCCTACATTAGAGGTGAAACGCCTTCTCACCAAGCCGACTCTATATTCAGACATTATTACCAATGATATGTTATTAGTTAAAATAAAAGAGTATTTACTGTTGCAAAACGTCGGTCGATAGCCTTTTATTATTACCAGCAGACAGATCATTCCATGAAATAAAAAGATGAATTTCATGTTTTCCACTTTGATAGAGTATTTAAGGAGAGTTCCACAAGTTTATGTTATTTGACTTGTCATTGCCAATATTCTAAAATATATATACCTCTCTTAAAAACATTTCAAATACTTACTAATTAACAATATTATGAGACATGTTTAATTAAAAAAAGAAGAAGACATGTTTAATAATCAATTACTCCTAATAACGGTGATTTTGGGACATCTGACATATCTTTAGTGTAACACCACATAATTTAAAAGTCTTTTTATTTTATTTTCTTAATCTCCGTATCGAAAAATCAAATTAAAACAAAGAAAGTTCTAGATGAGTAGACATTTATTTTCACTAGAATACAACATGAATTTAAGTTGTCTTATTTTGAATATATTCACATTATTGAAGCTTGTATTAATTTGGTACTAGTCATTTTTATGTTTTTTGCTCTGACAACACATTTTGGACTTGATTACTTTTAGTTTAGACGTTTGGTTTATTGAATTAAACACGAAAGATAAGAGTATAATATAAAACATGTATTTGACTATATTATAAAATACGTGTTATGCGTGTATGTCAAATCATGTAATTTACATTTTTGTAAAATAAATTAATATTATACAATTAGCAAAGTGGACAAATGTTATTCTTTAGGTAAAATGAAATCTATTGCAAACTGTTGTATCGACTTCACCAAACATTCACAGATCACTAGTTGTCCATTAATATATATATATATCAACTCATTTTTTATTTTTTAAATTTTTTACTTAAAAAAGATTTCAATGTCAACAATATCTATCGAAAATATCAATTGAACTAGTTGAGCGATTTTGTAACAATAGTTGAACGACTTTATAGGTCAAATGGTAATTTTTCTTAATCGACTGACCAAAAATATTTTAAAAAAAATTGCGGGGGGGGGGGG
>NW_006239029.1:1603138-1616352 GCF_000226075.1 Solanum tuberosum | reverse complement strand
GCGGGGGGGGAGGGGAGGGGGTTGGTTGGAAGGGCAGATGGAACCAAAGAATTTGGTGAAATTGTAGTAATTGGGTAGGTTAACTGTGACCTCCTACTGGATTTAATTAGGTCATCATATTGAACCAATTTATTATTTTTTTGGTTTCAAACATAATAGTCAAAAAATGCTCACATGTTCCTCTTAAATTAGAAAGTCTACTAAAATAAGAAAGTCAAACCAAGAATGTTAGATGCCAAATGTTTTCATGACACGTTTTCATCTCTTAAAAAATAATAGTTTATTTGATGTCTGGTACCTGATTTTCAATTGATCGAAGGTTCTATCAAAAGTAACATTTATATTCATTAAAAGTAGAGTAAGATCTGCATAGATTATTCTACTCTCCCAGATCCTATATACTTATGAAATTACATTGAGTATTTTGTTGTTGTTGTATGTTACCTAATTTGGGATCTCGACCAATTCAGATTTGTACCAATCGATTGTTTCGTATTGAGGATTCAAACTCGAAACCTCTGATCAACAATACATTCAAACTTAGCTTCACCTTGCAAGTATTATATGCGCTCAAGGTTTGAGAGTGCACATCTAGACACCTCAATTCGTATTAATTATGTCAGTTGAACACTCTAACTAATTACAAATTGATCATCTAACTAGACATGACCGCTGAAATTTATACGTCACATCAACATCAGATGTCCACAAGACACACTAGTATGGAGAAATTGAAGTGTTTGGTTGCCGTACTTAATTACTTGTCAGTTAAGATCAAATTTGAGTACGTAGGTATAGATATGTGTGTATTATGCCTATCGTATAGTATAAAGTCAAAACTCACCCATGTATTGTTTGGTTTCAAGAGTTAATTAATATCACCGTTTTTTAGGTTTTAATTTGACTTATGTTGAATTATAAGGTTTTTCCTTTATCTAACACCTTTATATTAATTAGTCAGCATCTTTTGGTTCCTCCCAAAAAAAAAAAAGTTTCTTTATGAGACTGAGTTTGATGCATTAATGTGCATCCAATGTATACATTTATGTCATAATTCAAGTCCATGACATAAAGACGAATCTATATTATTATGATTGAGAAATCATTTTCATTCATTAACTTCGGAAAAATTCTAGTACATAAATACAAGTGTATAAACTTTGTAAAAGTCATGTGGGGGCATTGGTCTAGTTGCCTGCCCATGTGCTGTGTAATTTGGTACGGCAAATATCAAAATCGAAATTTTAATAGTATAGTATTTGATATGATATTTATTTTTTTATATTTGGTATTTATAAAAATAAATAAATATCAAAATATCAAATATCACGTCAAAGCAATTATCCTAATATTCTTCTAAATAATAATAATAATTTTATAGTCATAAAAATGTCACGTCAAATTCAAATGAAAAAAAACATTAATTAGGGCTGCAGAAAAAATAGAAGCAAAGTCACACATATATATTATTGAAAAAAATAATTCACTCATGGTGTGAAATAGTAACATAGTAGGGCCATAAAATAAAGACTTGGTCCTATTAATTGGACCTACAATATAATTTTATATGTCATTTTGTTACATATAGTACTTATATTAATTATAGGGATAAGGTATAAGTACCCTCTACACAATGATCGAAATCTCAAAGACACATATTGACTAAACTAAGGTCCTATTACTTTTTTGAACTCATTTTTTTTGTAATTTTGTACACCTTTTGGCTTGCGTGGCATACTAAGTGACTCCACACAGTTGAGACGTATTTGAATGCCATGTAAGTCAAAAAGGTGTACAAAAAGTATATTTAAAAAATGAATTTGGGGGTAATAGAACCTTAGTTTAGTTAAGGTATATCTCTGAAATTTTGGTTATAGTCTAGGAATACTTGTACCTTATCCTTATAATTATAAGAACAGACAATTCAAGACTTGGTCCCTCAACAAATTAAAGTTTCTTAGGAGTTTTTGACAGATCACAAAACAGGACTAATTTTGTTAAATCAATACATTTGTGAACCCAGACTGATGCAATGTACTAACAAAACTAGGTTTATTTGAGTCACAATCTAAATTTATGATGTGCATTATCTGTTTTGGGACGATATGTTTTATAAATCCATCGTCCAATTGATCTGTTTAAAATAAACAGTAACTTTTGATAGGTCTAATCTTAATAAATACCACATGAAATGCTTGATCACCGGCATTTCTAATGCCTTAATTATTTTGTATATGTATGTATAATAACTTATTGATGTTAACCCTCTTCTGGCCTATTCTAGCTAATTGAAAAATAATTTTTGAATATTTGTATGACTACATGCATCTAATAAGACTAAAATAGAATTTTGAAAGTAAATTGTTTCTATGTATAAAAAAGTGACATCCTTTCTTAGGCAATTTTTTTTAAAAAAGTGACCCTATAAAATGGAATATAAGGAGTATATGTTTTGTATCGATATATTATGTTTATATGAACATGATATTACAATGCCGTATTTGCCTCTAATTGAAAAATAAATGTATATTTTTGTAAGCAAATTATGATTTAAACAAAAAAAATTGTATGAATGTAATTTAAAATAAGCACCATACAATTAATTTAAATTGAAATATATTAGTCATAGAACATTCTATTATGTGAAATATCTCTAAGAATGTTGGTTGAACAGGATAAACCAAACTTAGCTCACCCTTCTCTTCCAATTCCCTTACCAAAATTACCAATATTGTGACACATATATTTCTTCATTATAATATGTATGTTGGTGACCTCATCAAGAAGGAAACAATTTCAATTAAAGAATAAAAAAAGAAAAAGAAAAAAAAAACTCTTAAATTAGTTGACTTTCAAATTTTGGTTTTCCATCATGAATTTTGTATTTTTTTGAGTTCGATTAATCTAAATTTATCTAGAGATAATATTTTTATTTTAAAAATTCAAAATATATATAGCTAAAATATACAAAAATAAATAAATTAATGCAACATCTATTATATATGAATAAAAATAATCGATAATATTTTCTTACAAAGAGAATTCAAATGAACGTCAATGTGCTACATGTTCGCCCTAGGTAAAGATGCCCCTTATAAAAAATAACACAGAATTTGAAGTTCATGAATTTCTATTATGATCTTGCAAGTTATTGTTATTATAATAATTGAATTCACAAGTCAATTTTTTATAAATATTTAGTAGATTCATTAATAAATACAAGATTTGAGAAAAAGTGCACTATTTTGTTCAATGCATAATTTTCTGCTATATCTATCGTCTTTGATTCTAACCTGTTAAATTAGGTCTTAGGCCTAACTCACACCCCAAAAGCTAGCTCAAAGGGAGGAGGATTGTCCAAGCCTTATAAGGAGTCCACCCATCTCATTAACCACCGATGTGGGACTTTTGTCATTCTTTAACAGATATTACATCAGTAAAAAATTCAACGGGATTTACATGATCTGGACAAATGTAAAAGTCAGTTAATAACCATCATCAATACTTTATTAATACAATGCAATATTCTATTAAAGTGAATCATAGGAAATTAAGTTGGCTCCATATACATATGAAAATAGCTTAACTTAAATACATAAATTTACAAGTCTACATTCACGCACACACATTCACTGGCCCCATGACGCACCTACATAAAGGCCTTGCATTCACTTTCCATTGTAGGCGCACTTACATAAATGCCTTTACTGCTTTACTGAATCCACTGCCTCAACCTGTTGCCTGGAAAGATATCACTCTTTCGCTCCTCTAAAGAATACTTAGCAGATACACATTGTTAGAGGAATGAAATGGGCCAGGACTAAGAATGCACTCAAATACGAAACTTTTAATTAAAAAGAAGATTTATTTATCACTCCAATACAATATTTTCTGCCGTATTTATTTATTAAAATTGACTTTCAAGCTTCACTAGACAATGATATCTAACTATTAACACTAGGTGTAATAATTATTTTGAATCACATTTTTGTCAATCAAGTACAACATTTTATTTTTATTTTTGGTTTCCTATTTGGTGTTTGATATTCGCCATAGAGTTCAATTAATTCAAATTCGCGCCACGTAGGATCCATTCAGAGGAAAGCTTTTCCTATCAAAGATTTTTCCATATCCAAAATTCAAACCTGAAACCTCTAATTAAAAAAGAAACAGCCTCATCTACCGCAACATATTCCGATGGTAAGTATAACATTTTTGATGATATCTAACTATTAAAATTGACTTTCAAGTTTTACTGGACCATGATATCTAACTATGAAAAATAGGTGTAGTAAGGACATATATCCAATAACTTGCGTGTACTCCATCCAACAAATTATATGTTATCATTTGCAACCAAAAAAAAAATTATAAAAAAAAAGATAATATTTTCTTTAAAGCCCCTCAATACTATATTATATAACACATGCACCAAATTTATTTCTATATATATTGCTCTCTACTCTCTTGTGTTTTCTCATATTCTTCTAATTTCATACTCCAAATATTTTCAATTCATTTGTGATCATTATATCTTTCCAAAAAACAAAAAAAAGCAATGGAGTTGACTAGTGTTCTCAACTTTCTTGAAAATAGAACCATTCTTGTTACTGGTGCTACTGGCTTCTTGGCAAAGAGTATACACATAAATCTCTTCTCTATTTCTTCCTTTTATTTTTCTCTAATCAATTTTTGATATCTGCATTGATTAATTTAGTTCCACATTGAGTAAGGTTTCATAAACGCTTTTTAACAGGAATTTCTTTTATATATATAGAATTCAAATTCAAGACTTTTGATTTAAAATGAAGGGATCATTTTCATTTCATCTTTTCTCTTCTTCGTTTTTTCATCCAGTGTTTAGTATCTGCATTAGGGTACCAATTAATCTAGATTAACTTCATGTAAGGCTCATTTAAGAAAGAAATGCTCCTTAATAGAAATTTCTTTCGTACTTAAAATTCAAACTCGAGACATGTCCATCCCACCATGACCCTAGTTGTTTTTTTTCTCTTTGTGTGTTTGCTATTATGGAATATTAGCTAATTAAATACTATTTTAATTGTTTATTGTAGTTTTTGTGGAGAAGATTTTAAGGGTTCAACCAAATGTGAAGAAGCTTTATCTTCTTTTAAGAGCTGCAGATGACAAGTCAGCCATGCAACGTTTCAATAATGAGGTACATAAAATATTTTAATTTATGAATACGAGATATTTAGTGCATCGATCTGTATTTTTCTTTATTATTTTTCTTGAAGAAAAGCTTTTAATGTTGAGTCTCCTATTTCCTTTACAGGCTCCATAATAAATTTTTTGAAGTATATAATCATATCATGTAACAGATAACACACTTTCTATATATAAATATGTCCTCGTCATGAGTTAAAGTACACGTGAAATTTCTTTTTGATAATATGTGGTCGTGAAATTCGAACGATGGAATTCTACATTGATGATATTGAAATGTTTAATTATCTCATTTAAAAATTTAAATTATTAAAATGCATATTTTGGTTTATTTAATTATTATTTTTTATGGTACATACTACTTTCCTTTCCAAAGTACAATAATTTAGAAGAAGAAAAACAAAACTTAATAATGATCTTCAAGCAATAATGTGGTATGTAGGGAAAACATGTTATTTATTATAGTATAATTTTCAGAAATTTCACATTATGTCACTATCATCATTTGTATTTAATTTAATTTTCAGTCAATGGATCCATGACATCAATTAATCCAATTCAGAAAGGTTATTTATGCAAATATTTCCTTTTTAGGTTATTATTTAGATTTTTTTCGCTATTTTTTTCCTAATAATGTACAAATATAATCCTTGAAACTAACTAATTATTAGATTTTCATCTAATATTATAAAATTTTAGATTGTAATCTAACGTTTTCTAATAGTACTTTACTAATTTTTATTTGCTACAAAAGGATTGGGTCTTTAAATTGTGATCTAAATAAAAAAAGGAAAAACTAAATAATTAATTATAACACCTTACGTTTGACTAATCAAGAAAGAACAATTGTCATCATATCATTAGTGCTTTAGTTTAACTAATTGAGATTCACGCCAAATATCAAAAGTTTAAAAGTAAAGTATTCTTTCAAGGTTCAAACTTGAAAGTTTTGATTAAAAATGAAGATTATTTTATCTTTCTGACATAACCTGTACGATAAAAATAGTTGTCAATCATATGTGCAATAACTATATTATTATTATTTTTGGCTTCTAAATAGGTTGTGGGAAAGGACTTATTCAAAGTTCTAAGAGAAAAATGTGGGCCAAATTTTACTACATTTGTGTCACAAAGGACCACAATTGTACCAGGTGACATAACTTGTGAGAATTTAGGTGTGAATGACACAAATTTGTTGGAACAAATGTGGAAGGAAGTGGATATTGTTGTTAATCTAGCTGCAACTACCAATTTTGATGAAAGGTATATATATATATATAAAAAATATTTTCTAAATATTAATTATTAATTTAATATTAAGTTTATTATTTTTTCTAATTAACCAATATAACTCTATGTTTCTATATATGTAGATATGATGTGGCATTGGGACTTAATACATTTGGAGCTAGACATGTCCTAAACTTTGCCAAGAAGTGTAATAAATTAAAGGTTCTTCTTCATGTGTCAACTGGTTAGTGTACCTAACTTTTCAAATATTAAATTAAAAACTCTCTATTTATAAATAAAATAAAAATTATTTTGTTGTCTCATATGGAGCTCTCCAGGAATGATGTCATGCTCGTCTTGAAACCTCCAAAAATGCATTGTTTTTGAATAAGTTGACCCACACATTAACAGTATTTATGAACAACATAAAAAAAAATCTATGTTGTTCTAACTCTCAAGGAATGTTGTCATGCATGTCTTGAAACCTCCAAGAATTCATTATTTTTGGATAATCTGACACACACATTAACATTATTCTTGAAGAGTTGAACAACATAGTTTGCTTTCATGCTTGTTACACTAGTTTTCCCTCCAATGTTTCCCAAATCAAATTGGTGAAAAATATGCCATACATAATTTTGTAATGACACATATTAATTAACTATATATATAATATACTTTTAACAAAAAAATATAAAACTTTTACCAGGAATTCGTCATCTACTATATACACATAAAAAAAAAGTTAGCCATATATAGTGTCAATTTCTAGTGCTCTCCTAGCTTTGCCTTTGTGTATATGTGTGTTTGGTCTAATTTGTAATCTTGTCTAAACTTGTTATCTTTAAAAAAAAAATTATAAAAAGAAACATAATGGATAAAAAATCATATAATAAAATAAAAGTAAGTAATAATAATTTTATTATTTGTTTTTTTTCAGCATATGTATGTGGTGAAAAGGAAGGGTTGATGTTGGAAAAACCATATTATATGGGTGAAACCCTCAATGGGACATTAGGGTTAGATATTGAAGCAGAAAAAAAAGTGATGGATGAAAAATTGAAACAACTCAATGCTGAAAATGCTTCTGAAAAATCAATTACAACAACAATGAAGGAGCTTGGCCTCGAAAGGTATGCATTCATCGTTAATCTGTTGCTAAATAGTTTGTAACTAATAAGATATATATCAACGACTTTTTGTTGTTTAACATAGTAATATATCAATGGCGAATTTTATAGCTAATTAATTTTTTTTTGTGTGTGACAATAATTGTTATTTTTTATAATTAATTTCTCCGTTGATTTTGATCATGAAGAGCAAGGAAATATGGATGGCCAAATACATATGTATTTACAAAGGCAATGGGAGAAATGCTTTTGGGAAAATTGAAAGAAGAAGTACCTCTTGTTATTAATCGTCCTACCATCATAACTAGCACTTTTAAAGAACCTTTTCCTGGTTGGGTGGAAGGTATCAGGTACTCATTAAATTAAAAAAATTTCGAAGAAATTCAATTTTTATGGAAAAAAAAGTAACAATTTTATTTTTCACCGAAGTCCATTTTTTTTAAAATCTTATATTTATTTTTGTGGAAAATTGCAGAACTATTGATAGTTTGGCAGTTGGATATGGTAAAGGAAGAATAACTTGCTTCCTTGGCAATCCTAAAACAATATTGGATGTGGTAAGTAATGCTATTATTATTAGACAATATTTTTTTAAAATCGGTATACACAGATTATACACTATTATACACAATTACATACATAGATTATACATATTATACATCCTTCAACTATTTTTAATTTAAATAACTCGGTGCGGGGATATGTAGGTTGTGTTGATTCTTAATAATTTAACATGTTAATTCCATATTTTTCCTAGGTTAACAATTAACTCTCATTATGATTTTATTAATTATAATTATCTTATAAATGACTTGATCATGTAAATATATATCTTTTACATTTTTAGGGTGGAGAACTCAAACTCTTCTACTTTTTAAGGAAGTCTTGCTATCAAGAGTTGTTTGTTGTTATTGTAGTGAAATCATGATTTTTCTGCCTTAATCAAAGGTCTCTAGTTCGATCCCTCAAAATGAAAAAAAATCAATAGAAAGTGTATAGGGCTTTATGTTGTCCGAATCTGAATTAGTATAGACCTTATGCAAATAAATATCAAACATCTTATAAAAACTTTTAGTATTTATTATTTTAAGTCAATTTAATCTATTAACGTAAAACGTTCTTGCAGATTCCAGCCGATATGGTGGTGAATTCAATGATAGTAGCCATGATGGCTCATGCTGATCAAAAGGGGAGTGAGACCATATACCAAATTGGATCCTCAGTTTCAAACCCTTTGAATATCACTAATCTTAGAGATTATGGATTCAATTACTTTAGAAAAAATCCATGGATCAACAAAGTTGATGGAAAACCTATTATTGTTGGCAAGGTTAATGTTTTGAGTAGCATGGATAGTTTTCAAAGATACATGGCCCTTCATTACATGCTTCCTTTAAAGGTTTGTTTCATTTCTCCATATATATACACTTGTTATATACTCGATATACATTATTGATGACTCATAAACGATATATTACAACTAGGTGGGTGAAATGATAACTTGTGTCTTGTCCATCCAGACTTGGACAAATTGGGTTGGGTATACATAGATACTTATTGATGGGTCAAATATGGTCATATATAGGGGTATTGAAAAACAACTAACATTATGGAGTTTGATTTATTTGATATAGTCGTGATAAATAAAAACATTTTAAATAATTTGATCTAGTAATTTTAACAAACGAATAAATAAAAATAATTTTGAGATGGGTGAATTTAGTTATGATTCATTACTAAACCAAATTGATTTGTTCATCTTGATCTAACATAGAACAAACTAAGAACCATTTAATTTATTAATTCAACCTGTTTTAATCCGTCAAATATCGTGCAACCCATACATAAAAAATTGTTTAATCTTTTATTTTATAATAACTAATTTTATTTGTTTTTTTTTTCTATATAGGGATTGGAGATAGTAAATGCAGCATTTTGTCAATATTTTCAAGGCAAATATTTGGAGCTTTACAGGAAAATAAAATTTGTAATGAGATTAATAGACCTTTATGGACCCTATTTATTCCTCAAGGCAGCGTAAGTAATTAAAATCCTTAATTCTCTACATATTATCAAAAATATAAGTAAAATTATTTTTTCAAATTTTATTTTATTTTGAAAATATTATCACTTTATTGTTTAAATGCAATATCCCTATATTTTATTTTCTTGGTTTCGTTATATATATTTTATGTAATTAATTTGTTGTATTTTCTACAGATTCGACGATTTAAATACAGAAAAACTACGTATGGCAGCAAAAGAGAGTGGCATTGAACCAGAAATTTTCTACTTTGATCCCAAGATTATTAATTGGGAAGATTATTTCATGAAAATTCATCTTCCTGGAGTTGTTAGATACGTATTTAAGTAATAAATTAATATTGAAATTTTATTAATTAATTTCTAGGGATATTTCAATTTAAGTTTAAACCATTTTAAATTTTAACCAAATGTAATTTTGCTTGTTATGAATTTTATTCATTGTATCCATTTCAATTTGTTGTAATGTTATCCCTATTTGTTCTAAAAGAGGGTGTTATAGTATTCATTGTTGAAATTAAATTTTAAGGTATGATGTATATTAATGGGCCAAAACAACCCAACACTTATTTGGGCTAAGAAATTAATTCTAGGGCTCTTAAAATGTTTGGACCATTTTCTCTTCATTTCGACCGACTTATATAGCCCAATTTTATATTGTAAACTAGATGGTATTTGTCCGTGCCCGACATTAAAAAAATATAAGGTATATAATTGAATAAAAGATACAAGGTATATTGAAAGGGAAAAAAGACTTACAAGAACAACTTTTGTAGCTAATATTTATCCGCATCGAGGGATGGACCTACGTGGTTGTCAAGGAGTTCACCCAAATCCTCTCGGTAAAAAATTACATTGTATATATATATATATAGTAGATTTTCTATATTTTGTACATTTACTAATTTTAAACTATCTAAATCAAAGAAAAAAGATAGTCAAGTAATACTAGACTGCGCAACTTGAACTGCTAATACTATAAACTTGGAAAATATATTAACCAAAGAACAAAGGGAGGCTAGAGTTATATGTGATATACAAAAGCAAATATTTTCTCAAATTTTAACTTCTACTACTAACAATTAGCTGGAATGAAGCTCCTCCAATTTTGGTTATTACTTAGACCTGTATGAAGTTGAATATGAATCTACGTGTCATAACTCATAATACAATACGTACGACACGAATTGTCATGTTGGATACCACGTAAAGTATGTGTGTCTATTTGTTCAACTTTTATACAAATTTAAATATCTATCTGTATACTATACACCAAAAACTGAAGGGCATAAATATTGAAAAACAACCGTTTATTTAGAAATTTAATAGCAGCTGTCCATATATTTTTAAGAAAATAATTTTTTCTACTTCAGTACGGAATATAACAGAAATAAAAAATATATTTTTAAAAAAAGTATTGCGGCAAGTATAAATACTTTGTTAAAAACATATGTATATTATATCGAGTTAATATCTCAAAAGGTCACTCAACTTTGAAAATTTATCTAGCAAAGTCATTAAACTTTTTTTTGTATCAATAAAATCATTCAATTTAGGCTTTTATATCAATGAAATCACTCAACTTAAACATTTATGTCAATAAAATCCCTCAACCAATTTTATCATTAAAAAATAAAATGATTTTTTTTAATCTGATCACAATTAAAATAATAAATAAATAGCTAAAATTACTACTTTATTACAAAATAAAATATTAATAGATAATTTCATCATTTTCATTTGATAAATTAATACTGCTTCATTGCAATGATTGTTACTCGTCTTGTATTCCTAAGATACTTAGAACAAAACAGAATCTGGAAAAATAGAAAGAAGATCAAGCCCACTGAATGCACAATGTCCCCTTAAGGAAATTATTCCCCTCTAGTATCCAAGGTTTGATTTGGAATATGTCCTCCCAGGATATAATGATCTCAATCACCAATGTTTTGATACCCAAAACACTGGTGTCAGCGAGCCACTCAACGGCAGTAAAGTACACTTAGAATACTAGATTTAGTAGTAGAAGAAGTCCAGAAAAATTCTGTTTCTAAAATGAGAGGAAATTCCTCAATTTATAGAAAACAAAGGGTAGTGTGAAAGGTTCTTATTGTGCCTTTACCGGAAAGGTCACAAACCTTTGGAAAAGTCACAATCTTTCGGAAAGGTCACTGCCTTTCATAAAAAGTCACAACTTTTTCATAAAAGTCGCAACTTTTCATAAAAGTCACAACTCTTCATAAAAGTCGCAACTTTTCATCAAAATCACAACTGTTCATAAAAGTCGCAACTCTTCATTTTCCATTCACACCTTTTAAAAACCCAACATTTTTTCGGTTTTGAAAAGTCATCCTTTTCCTCCAAATCCTGGAAGTCCTCCTTTTCCTCCGCCTATTCCCGGAGGTCCTCCTCCTCCAAATCCAGTAGGTCCTCCAATTTTAGGGAGTCATCCAATTATTGAAGGTCCTCCAATTTTTGGAAGTCCTCCGATTCAAGGCAGCCCTCCGATTCCAGGAAGTCCTCCTTTTACTCCTCCTATTCCCAAAGGTCCTCTAATTTTAGGAAGTCCTCCTCCTCCAATTATCGAAGGTCCTCCGATTTTTGGAAGTCCTCCTATTCCTGGAAGAAGTCCTCCTTCAATTCCTGTAGGTCCTCCAATTTTTGGAAGACCAATTCCTGGAGGTCCTCCGATTTTGGGAACTCCTCCTCCTCTAATTCCTAGAAGTGCTCCGATTCCAGGAAGTCCTGGGAGTCCTCCGATTCCGGGAAGTCCTCCTATTCCTGGAAGTCCTCCCCCACCAATTCCTGAGGGTCCTCCTATTGTTGGAAGTCCTCCAATTTTCGGAAATCCTCCTCCGATTCCAAGAAGCCCTCCTATTCCGTCTCCAGTCTGCAAGATAGAGTTACCGCCATGATGACTTGTTCTAAGCCGTAAACCCATTCCCTTAGATGATCTTTAAACTTTCTCTCTAGTTAGGCCTTTTTGTAAGTGGATCCGACACATTATCATTTGACTTTACATAGTCAATTCTGATAATTCCACTAGAGAGTAGGTTTCTAACGGTATCTTGTCTATGTCCTATATGACTAGACTTTCCGTTATACATCATTCTCCATGCCCTACCTATTGCATCTTGACTATCAAAGTGTATGCATACTGATGCCAAAGGTTTGGGCCAAAACGAATATCTATCAAGATTCCGGAGTCTTTCAACTTATTCACCGACCTTATCTAGAGCACCTAGCTCAGAGATCATTGTAGAGCTAACGATACATGTCTTTTTTTTTTTTCTTTTTAAAAAAAATATTTCCAAGAGACTGCTCCTCTAACAAGAGTAAATACATATCCACTCGTGGATTTCACTTCATTTGATCCTGGTTAACCAATTTGCATCACTATATCCTTTCAATACTGCTAGATATTGTTATAATGCAAGACATAGTTTTAAGTATTTCTTAAATACTCCAAAACTCTTTTCATTATCATATAATGAGTTCAATTAGTTTATTAATAGCAAATGATATATCTGATCGCGCACACTTCGTGATATACATCATACTTCCCAATACTCTAGCACAATCCAATTGTGAGTCACTTTTGCCTTCACTCTTTTGAAATGCAAA
>NW_006239029.1:1600781-1600978 GCF_000226075.1 Solanum tuberosum | reverse complement strand
TTTTGACATACTATTTTATCAAACAAAAATGTGCATCTCTCATTTTGCAAACTAAAGATTTTAAAGGCAATACTATTTGCCAAGAAAAATTCATTCCACAACAAATGGTTTACAGATCTTTTTCCAAAGATACAAATGATAAAAAATCAAAATTGTTAACTCTTAGAAACTATTTTCCTCCTTAGATAAATAATAAG
>NW_006239029.1:1599402-1600163 GCF_000226075.1 Solanum tuberosum | reverse complement strand
GAACCTTTGGAAAAGTCACTGCCTTTCATAAAAGTCACAACTTTTTCATAAAAGACGCAACTTTTCATAAAAGTCACAACTCTTCATAAAAGTCGCAACTTTTCATCAAAGTCACAACTGTTCATAAAAGTCGCAACTCTTCATTATGAAAAGTTACGACTTTTATGAAAAAGTTGTGACTTTTATGAAAGGCAGTATGTGTTACAGATTTTAGATTTGTAAATTAATTTTATGTTCTTCTGTTCTTCACTGGTTCATTAAACTTTGGTAACTTCGTGTTTCTGCAAAGTTTGTTGGAATCAGTAAGATTCTTTAAACACAGATTGACAACAATTCTTCTTTAAGAAAAAATATTTTGTATATTTTCTCTAATCTGTTTCTGATTCTAGTTTCTCTACTAGTTTTAATTTTCTAGTTCTGAAAATGTTCTTAAACTTTATTGTGTCTTACCAAGTTCTTCAAAGGTTTATTCTAAGTATCTTAGGAATACAAGATGAATAACAATGATGCCTACCACTTCATTTGACGGTATAATAACATTTGTTGTGATGATTTAGGGTGTGTTTGGTATGAAGGAAAATGTTTTCCTAGAAAATGTTTTCCTGGAAAACAAGTTGATTTTTGACTTATTTTCTCATGTTTGGTTGGTGAGTAGAAAATATTTTCCGGAAAAGATTTTGCAGAAAAGATTTTTAATGTTTGACTTATGAATGAAAAATATTTTTGAGAAATATCTTTTATTTTAACTAGAGTAGAAAATA